>NW_026922890.1:0-20986 GCF_032062105.1 Saccostrea cuccullata | reverse complement strand
ATAACTATGCTTTTGAAACCGATTTTTTTTTGTTTTTTTTGTTTGTTTTTTTTTTGTTGTTGTAGTTTTTGTTTTTCAGAAAATATGCTGTTGAAAAATATTTTTCAAAATAGACAATTTTAATGGGTCTCTTTTTAGTAAATGAAAAAGAAACTAGAGGTACCGTAAGCGATGAGTTCAATAAAAGATATCCCCCCGCCTTCCATATAAATATAATGGCAGTGTCCATGTTTTGCTGTGGGAAACCCAAAATATGTGTCGGATCAAAAAGTACAATAAGGCACAATGGCAATATATAATAAAGATTCTGTGAAAATTTCACCAAATTTCAATCAGTGATATGAAAGGAGTTGCGGATAGAGATGGGTACCCCCAAAGCGTAACAGATGGACGGACGGACATCCCGATTACTAAATAGTATATACATGTACATATACATGTACCGTCCCGCTTTTCAACCGAGGTGTAGAAATACAGTTATATATGTAAATTGATTTACAATACCTTAGACACACAATACCACAATCAAATGTGTATGATGGATTGTCAAAACGTAAGAAATCTCTAATAAGACAATCTTTTCTTCTCAGCATAAAGAAAGTGGGCGCATTAGATGGCGATTCGGCAGGAATATTGGCTCATAAAAGAATAAAATCTTATTATTGATTTATACATTTTTTTTCAAAACCTAGCCAACGACTGTGTTGTAGGTGAATGTAAAATGGACAAATATTCAGTTAAATATGTTTGGTTTTATTTGAATATTCACCTGAATATAGCCGTACGAGTCAAATGATGCAAAAATCGACTCTTTCGTAGCCGTTTTTCAGTAATTTTGTTGATTCTGGGTCTTCTCTCCATGAATTTTAAATGCGTTATCAGTGTATTTTTTACCGTAAAATTTATTCAAGCTGTTTAAAAAATGGAGAGACGACCCTGAAATACCAAAATCTAAACTTTTTCTATTTATTTTCTGGTAGAAAATTGACAAAGTCCAATTATATAGGGCTTTGGCTTTAAATAATGATTTAAATACTACCTAGGTATAGTGACCCGCGGTAGCTACATTGGTTTGTCACTGGATTCGAGCTATAACGATGCAGCATTTTGGGTTCGAATACAGTGATATTTTTATTCTATTTTTTTTTTCTTTTTGCTTGAAATCTTTGAATTTGTAGTAAAATAAATATACTCCTTGAATAAAGTTGCAAAATTATGTTTTATAAATTATTTGACATTAATTGTTTTATATTTCAATGCGTTCACATTTTGTCATTTATAGTGCTAACGTTCCCAAATAGAAATAAACATACATGAACTTGTAACTACAAAGTTATTCCTGATGAAAATATATTGAATATATTAAAAAAAAAAACTAGCAACTTCGATCTTTCTGTTACATCCAATATTTTCACTGCATTTGAAAACTGAGCACAAAAATTATTTGGTGTTAGACTTCTATTAAATTCTATTAAATGTATCCAGCATAGATAAATCTTTCACGACACCTTTTAACTGAAAAAAAAAATTATTTTCAAATAAAAAAAAACATAAGACAGAAATCCATTCCCATGAAGTTTCTAGGTTCATTGTACATGTATAAGATATGTATTAAAAGTACTTGGAGCTTGGACATTTAAATCTGAATTGTTTCCTGTCAATGATTCCTGCCGACTGCCCATCTAGTGCGCCCACTTTCTTTATCAAAATATTATTTGAGTACGTTATTCCTCAAATCAACTACGTCCCAAAGTAGTTGTAACAACACCCCCTCCCCCTCCCCCTCTTCATAATATGTATAATTAAATAATGCATTGTTTGTTTTTTAAATTCTTCTTAGAACCTTACTTTTTCTTTAGAACTCGCTAAAATTAATAAAAAGGCCTTATTTTAACTTTGCACCCGAACTTACACCTACCCATGAGTAGACGTAAACTTTTGGCCTAAATTTAGTCAGGCATAACGATACGTTCTTTTAACAGGTCGACCTGTTTAATGAAACACAACTCTTCGTGCTAGTCCCGACTTTACGCCTGCGTATCGCTACGACTTGGCGTACGACCTTTGATGAAACGGGCCCCTGGGTATTAACTACAGATGATTCTTTTTAAAATTAAAGTTTAATTTAATTTTCGCTAGTAAAATTTAATCATATATAAACTAATGATTTAAAAAAAATGAAAAAAAAAGATTTTAAATATTCCTTTTCTGGCCATTCACTAGTTCGTCTAATTAAAACGAAGCAAAAATCATTTTGTTTTCATCTTGAATCATTTAAAGCCATATATGGCGTATGTACAATGAAAATTATTAGACTAAAATTATAAGAACTTATTATTTGTATCATTACTTTATATAAACATGATAAAGATAGAAATTTTCAGTAAATTACAAAATCTAAGTCAATTGCGTTATAAAGAGATCAAAATTTAATTTGGATTCTCGGAATTTTCTCCGACTTGGAAGAAAATACAAAAGACTTAAATCACACATTACAGAGAAGATAAAATCGTATTATTAGATAAAACGAGGTGTTCTCCGTGCTCCGAATTGTATGAAAAGCTTTAATTTAAATGTATTAACTATATTTCTTTACTTAATTTTGTATTTTTCAAAAATATATTTTTTGATCAGTTACGCCATATATAGCTTTAAAAAAACGATACATAATTGCATGACACTTATCATTGAGCTGATTGAGTGAATGTATATAACTTAATAATGAGATATCTGTTAGGCATATATGTACAAGCAAATATTGCTATATTAAACAAAGGAAAGGGGGAAATTCAAATTAGGAAATAAAAGATCGTTTTTAAGTAAATCAGTCTTGTAGTACTGCAAAATGGATGCAGTTGTGGATATTTATGGATAATATAATGAGCATGCTGTCTGGAATATTTCCATATTAGGGAATTTAATAGCAAAAAAGAGTGAAAATACCGGTGGTGCTTTTCATGTATTACATGTGTATTTTAAAATTCCTAATAGCCCAAGTGGATTCCTCAGTGCAGAAAACTACTAGCCCAATCCTCAAAAATGGAAGCCCCGGGTGTAGCGCGATGCTAATTACACACCCATCATGTGAAATAGTTAAAGTAGCCCTATATCAATTTCAGTATTGTTTTAAATTAATTAAAACAAATGACAAAAACAATAATTAAAAAAAAAATCAAAATAAAGCAGACACTCAGTCAAAATCAAAGACAGAAAGAAGCACTGTTTTGACTGAAAGTTTTTCAGTAATACAATGAATCTCTTAAGTTACATATCAGATGAGATAAACTTAATTAGTACATGTTTCACACCTCGAACAAAGGATTTTTGTGTGTACCAAATCACTTGGTACACCCCAAGCCCGAGCTTCATGGTTGGGCGACTCTGCCATTATGTACATAATTATTGAGCAAATCATTACCAATGATAGGTAATTACAATCATAGACGCAGGGCAAAGTCACCAGGCAATGAATAATGGACCTGATGTGATACATAGTCCAAAAAATCTACATAGTTACATAAATTAGTACAGGAAGAAAGATATCTTTCTCTTCCCCTGTCTTTCTTCCTGAATTATTCAACTTTAGCCAAAATTTAAAAAAAACATGAAAAAATTTAATTAAAATCAAAAGTAAAAGAGAAATCTAAGAAATGTCTAGTTAATTTTGATTGAATATTTAGGATTTACCATTTACATTGGTATTTTAATCAGAATTATCGCATTGAGAAGTGAGAACAATAAAATTTTACTTAATTACTATTTGATTTATTCTTTGATTCCAATTAAACAGATACAGACTGATTGGGAAACAGTAAAAAGTCTAAATATGATCATTTTTAAGAAGTTCAAATACGTTGGGACCGTCCTATATTGCTCAAGAAGTGTACATGTATATCCAACCGTAAACCTTTCTTTTCCTGCTTTTCATTTTAAGTGGAAATCTTTGCTTTCAGGAGAAATTGATCAATTTTACCACCAAAAACAAATGTTTAATAACGTCCACAAAAATAAAATGCTCCTGACTTAAATCCATCAAAATGACCTGACTATCTTCAAACAGAGATTTTTGAATCTATAGAAATGAACGTGTATTGTGTTTGAAAACTACTCACTGTAGCCGTCACCTGACAGGTAGATATTACCCCGAGGGTATAATTATCACATCTGGGCCTGTACAAAATTGCAACAGTCAGGGTCAAACTATCCTTATCTTGATTGAATAATAAGAAACACACAAAGATTTGTAATTAAATAGACAGAGACACAAAGGGCTTAATTTCTCGTTTGAAGCATGTACTAAGTATGTTGTTAAACTTTTCCCTCGCCATTCGATTTGGTCCCTCGCTTCGCTCGGCACCAAATCTCATGGTACTCGGGAAAAGTTTACCAACATACAATTATTTAGTTGTAGTCAATTATCCCATTTATTATCATCTCAGCTCACTTTGCGATTGTAATACTGTCTACATGAACCAATAATTTACAGCTGATTTATGAACACACGATTGTTAAAATTTTCATTTCCCTTTCCAATATACATTGTCAGAACATACTTAGTTGGTTATGATATAAAATTAAATAATAAACACTTTCGATTTATTAAAGATTATCTAACAATATACGATCATTTACTAAATACTCCACGCCCTCAAGAGAGTTAAAAAGACAGAGAAAATTCAAAATACACACAAGTGCAACTTAGGATTAAATTGTTTCGATATATCTATTTTAATTTTGTGCACAATTGTTTTCAAAATTACATTAAAATCTATTTTCCTTAAACAAGAACCCAGCTATGGATAAATATTAATCGAATAAACTTACCTTTTCTCTTGTCAATCAGAAAATCTTGTTGACATTAAGTGTTTCTTAGTCGCCATATTTTTTTTCCATGAAAACAAACGTTGTTATGATCAGGATCAACGGAAGTTGATTTTCGGAACTCTCGAGAATTTAGAGTTCCGAATGTAAAACTGAAACAACAAAACACGGTGCGTCCGTGAAAGCAACTTTTTTAGACACTTTTTTGGACAAATCGTCGTGTCCAAGTTTTGTTGGGTACTAACCTGCAAATACCCAATTAGGGTGTTTTAAGCATATTCAGCGACACTTCTTATTGGGTATACCCAATAAGCAAAAAGTACCCAATAAGTACAATCTTGGCATGAAAAATACCCAATAAATGCACTCTCGTAAACACGGCTGGACGGACGGACGGACGGACGGAATTAACGATTACTATATACCCTCCCGCTTTTCAAGCGGGGGGTATAAAAACCCACCTAGATTTCAAAATATTCCTTACGTCTCTATCACGTTTTCTCGTAGTTCACCTCTGTACGAAGCGCGTTGGACCGAATTACAAAATGGCAGTATAAGTAGCCGAAATTTTTGATGATTTAAATTCAAGGCCAGGAGTACGAAAGCCCAGTGAGCTCATTTTCGTAGGTTAAAAAAAATGATCGCGTTATAACGCGAAACTTTCGCGATATAACGCATAACTTTTGCGTTATAATGCGAAACTTTCGCGATATAACGCATATCTTTCGCGAATAAACGTGTAACTTTCGCGTTATTTCGCGAAATAATATGTATATAGTAATGTTACTCAGGAACATTGATCTTGACTGACAGATTAGAACATGTACACAGACGGGAAATCTCCAGATCTCATTTATAAAATATCATTTCCTCAGAAGATGTACTGGAGAAATGATGCGAGAATAGGATAGATTAGTCATCAGAATATTTTTTTTTTTAAAAACCTTACCATTGAATAAATAAAATGAATTTTACTTTCTTGTACATGTTTTTCAATTGTTGAATTCTTTAGACTGATTATTTTTTAAGGAAAATCTCCACTTGACACTTTTTTCAAGCTGTTTTTTTTAATCAGTAACATTTACTACAACTGTACCACTGTCTAGTAGATTAAGCAATCAATCATTTTGGACAAAAAAATTATACACTGTAGAAGCATAACTTAAAAGTGAATGAACAATGTATAATTTCATGAGCTTAACGGGTCATATGATGCTGTTTAAATAACAATTATAATTGGATATTGTTAATTACAATTTTATTGAGGAGGAGGGGTCTCTAAATTTTCTCCAATATTTATGTATTGGGTTATAGAGAAGTTCATGGACTAGACATAAATAAAAACTATGAAGGTATACAGCAGAGTTTGAACTTTGAATTGTCAATGTTTTCGTAAGTAATGGAATGACAACGTGGTGCAACCTCAAAATAAGATAATTATCGTATTTCTACAGTGAATCCGACGGAGACAAATAAAAATCTGCTATCCAATTTTCACAAATGCGGTGGGACACAATTGACAAATTTACCTCATTTTGTCAATTTTCTGATATCTAGATCTCTATAAAATAAAATTATTTCAAATTCTCTAGAGAGTGCATAAAAAAGACGCCCGAAAGGGGTGATTTTTAAGTTAACTTTTGAAAAAACTCGCATAAACTTTGAATTGTTTGAACAGCGTTGAGAAAGACAATAGCATGAAAGCTTAAAATTTATCTTTTGATAGTCCAAGATCAAAATAGCCTTTTGCTCATCATTGTAATAAATAAACTTGATGACAAAATCAAAAGAAAGTTGAGACTAAAGCAAGTTTCGCGTTATAACGCGAAAATTAAGCGTTAATTCGCAAAAATTTCGCGTTATATCTCGAAAGTTTCGCGTTTTATTATATACCCATCAATTTCCTTATTATTGTTACTGTTAATTTTACAGAGTTTGATCCGATTTTCCGGATCACCACACTGTGGTTTTCTGAATCCATATCACCACTCTCTGAAACTGATGACGTAGAACGCAAAAACATGACGTTATTTTTCTTGCGCGTTAAAAAGTCCCTTGTTATTATGCTTTGTTTTATGGATAAATATTATAGCGAGCGCAGCGAGCGTCGCGAAGCGACGCTCGTCACTGCGAGCTCTTAAAGCAACGCCTGTGCGAAGAGAAAATTCGGACTACTGCACATTCATTCGATAGAATTTTTTGATGCCGTACTTTCGACCCACAATGCATCACTTGTTTTAGCTACGTTCTCGCGAGAATAACGACAAATGTTCAACAAAAAGTTTACTCGCCTTTATTTAATGTATATATTTAAGATAAATAGAAAACGAAACTTTCTTCATTAACGTTCAGCACTGTTCAGGCTTTTTCTTGGAAAATGCAACTTACATACGACGTCATGTGACGTCAGAGTCTAGACGCACCAAATATCACGTGCGGTTTGACGAGCCCGATCTAAATCAAAACAACAGAAGAGTTTGCGCTCGCTCTAACGGTCGCACCGTCAACATATTACAATTGATCTCTTAAGTTTTATTCTGGTATATTTAGCTAGTTATAAGGGGGTATATAATAAATTTATCATTATAACAGTAACTTGATCCGAAGAGCCGTATCACGTCTCGTTGACAGGCGCGGATTATCAGATCAAACTCGACGCTTCGCGTCTCGGTAGATCTGATGATCCGCGCCTGTCAACTCGACGTGATACGACCCTTCGGATCAAGTTACTGTTATAATAATATATATTTATATATCGCGAAAGTTTCGCGTTATACCGCGAAATTTACGCGTTTATTCGCGAAAGTTACGCGTTAATTCGCGAAAGTTTCGCGTTATATCGCGAAAGTTTCGCGTTATATCGCGAAAGTTTCGCGTTATATCGCGAAAGTTTCGCGTTATATCGCGAAAGTTTCGCGTTATAACGCGAAAGCTACGCGTTTCTTCGCGAAAGTTTCGCGTTATAAGGCTTTCGTCATTAGGCTTTCGTACAGGAGGGCTATTAAAGAGTTTTGTTGTACGTCCGTCCGTCTGTTACGCTTTGGGATACCCATCTTTTAGACTTTTACAATCTTTGTTACAAAGTGCACCATTGTGTACCTCCTATTTTACTATAGTACTTTTTTATCGGAAACATACATCAGGTTTCCCAGAGCAATTCATGGACACGTCCATGCTTTCCATTATATTGAAGGGTACGTACCAATCTCTTATCCGCAACTCCACCTGTACCACTGAATAAAATTTATTTCTGGTCTCCCAGAGCAAAACATGGACTTTGCCATTATAACCATATGGGAGGCGGGATGTATCATTTAGTGAGCTCATTGCACACAGTACCTCTAGTTTTTTAGCTCACCACGTGAGCTTTTCTAATCACTCGTTGTCCGTCATCCGTCCGTCTGTCTGTCTGTCTGTCCGTCTGTAAACTTTTCACAATTTCAGCTTCTTCTCAAGAACCAATGAGCCAATTTTAATCAAACTTGCTACAAAGCGTCCCTGGTTGAAGGTGAGTTCTAACTGTAAAAATTAAGGGGCCAAGTCACCTCACAAGGGGAGATATTCTAGAAAAGACAAAAATAGGGTGGGTCATTTTAACCTTCTTCTCAAGAATCAAAGGGTCAGAAAAGCTAAAACTTATGTGGAAGCATCCTGGGGTCTTGTAGATTCTAAATTGTTCAATTCATGAACCCCGGGGTTACGGGGAATCCATTTTTTCTTATTTTGAAATAAATCACTGAAAAATCTTAAACTTATGTGAAAGCATCCTGGGGAAGTACATATGCTAAATTTTTCAAAACATGACCACCCGGGGTAGGAATCCAAGTTCTACATTGAAATATATAGGAAAAGTCTTTAAGAATCTTCTCAAAAACCACTCAGCCAGAAAAGCTGGAATTTACATAGAAGCATCCTTGGGGTAATGTAAATGTAGTTTAAATTGTTCAAATCATGGCCTCCTGGGGTAGGGCGGGGCCACAATAAGGAATCCAAGTTTTACACTGAGATATTTAGGAAAATTTTAAAAATCTTTTTACCAAGGGCGGGACCACAATAGGGAATCTCAAGTTTTACACTGAAATAGGTATATCGGCAAAATCTTTAAAAATCTTATTACCAAGAACCACTTGGCCAGAAAAGCTGAAACTTATGCGGAAGCATCTTCCATGGGGTAGTGTAGATTCTAATTTGTTCAAATGATGACCTCCGGGGTAGGGCGGGACCATAATAATGAATCCAAGTTTTACATTAAAATACGAGGAAAAATCTATTTTTTTTAAGGAGATGGGTGAACTTAGCGTGCAGAAAGCCCACTAGCTTCAGATATATAATCAAAGTACTCAGAAGTACATATATAGAGCCGGGCTCATTTACAGAGTAAAATGAATTTCTTGCATGAATCATACGTTTATATTGTATTAACAGATAAATAACAAGAATATCAAATTAAAGATTCTGATGAAAAAAATATTTTAAAACTAGCAATATAAATTATAAGACACTGACAGTGAGTTTTCGATCCATATACCACGGTCTGATTTTGTCAGAATCAAAATTAAATATTATTAATCTGGTACTACAGCTGAATGCAAACAAACAGGCCAGTCTGGTTCCCTCTCCTGTTTTTCCTCGTTAGTGTAGAGAACTACGATAACACTGATTATCTGAAATCCTTACGCTAATAAACTATGTTCTTTGACTTAAGACTGAAGTTTTCAAAGTCATTACTACTAATGTTTATTTATTTAGATAAAACTTCGTTTTATTTATGTTGCTTTATTTAGCGTTTATATTATCTCAGAAGCAGTTGAGAGTAAGAACTATATTTTTACACGTAACTTTAAAATGGCGACTATGGGGTTGACATCCTGTCTTGAACAGGATGACATAAGCCGGCAATTGCTCTTTGAGCAATAAGCCCGGCTAAAAATCATATTCAAATTGTGAATTTTGTATTTAGAGTAAAGTTCTAATCATTGATTTTTATGAAATCATGATAAACAAAAAGTTTTGAGGAAAAATTTTCGTTAAAATTTATTCTTTTTTTTTTAATAATGTAGTATCCATTGGATTCGAACCCTGGCAATAAAAATTCTGAGTTGCATTCTTTGTTGAGACTAGCACGCTAACCACTACGCTACACAAGTCCTGTAGGTTTGTGGCATTTAAGGGGGATGTACAAGCCATATTGGATCTAGTCTGGTGTAAAATAAGAATTAAATACGAAGAATGCGCTTAATACTCTACTAAACTAGCCCAAAGTTACTCAAAGTGCTAATGCACTAATTACCTACTGTTAGAGACCAAAATTAGTAAATAATTAAGTTTATTTTGTTTGAATTAGGGGGAAATTAATCATGTTAGAACTGCGCAGCTACAGCATTCACGAGATGAAAAATGCATTGAATATAGTGTTAGTTTGATTCATTGATAATATGGCTACAACCATTTATTTCGCTTTTTTCTTGTCATTATCCATAATTCTTGAAAATTTGATTTTTCATATGGGTGTCTTCCTGAGGCCATGTGTTTATTTCGTCCGCCATTCCTCTGTCATACAGAGTTCGAATAGCATTGGTTTTAGAATAAATACGACTATAATAACATCAAGACAAGAAATTACTAAGTAATAATCACTAGGTTATATTACTTACTACTTTTATTTGTTGCATCGCATCGTCTGATTAATGAAAAAAAGCGATTTTAACCCCACTCCAGCAAATCGGGAAAACTGTTCTGTTTACAGTTCGAGTTTCCTCGTTAAAATTATTCCACTGAGCACGTGGTTGGCATGTGCATATATCTGCTGTGGATAGATGCGTTTATTACCATGATTATATTCAATTTTTCATGGAACAAGTCTTG
This sequence comes from Saccostrea cuccullata, assembly GCF_032062105.1. Taxonomy (NCBI): domain Eukaryota; kingdom Metazoa; phylum Mollusca; class Bivalvia; order Ostreida; family Ostreidae; genus Saccostrea; species Saccostrea cuccullata. The sequence continues at coordinate 10,300 of NW_026922890.1, read as the reverse complement.
ATGATTTGTTGGTTTCTTTAAAACTCAAGAAAAAAGATAAAACATGTCCTAAACATATGTGATTACGGCGGGTCTTTTTTCTGTGGCGATAGAAGTAATTTTCAAATGGGGCACTGCAAGGAGGATGTTTAGCATTTAATTTGAAAATGATTAACAATATGCGGTGCATGAAAAACAAATTGTACTTACATGTCTTACATTCGAAAAGTTGGTACTTGTGTCTATTTTGTTTAGCAATTAGATAGAAAAAATAGGCAGTTATAGGATTTCCTTCAGGCACCTCACATAAATAGCTAGATTGTTTGCAATGAACCACACATTGTATGGAGTAATGTTTGGACATAAAAACGCATCATGTCTCATTATGTTGACAACATTGTAAGCTCTCGCTCATTGAACATACGAAGCTTGATAAAATATATTGAGTTGTTTCTTTGAAATTTAGAAGCAAGCACAATGTTTTCAAAGAAAAGTTCATTGCATATGCTATGTCTGTCACGCAAAAAAAAAAATGAGAGGCTAACCCCCCCCCCAAAAAAAAAATCCTATGTTTTGTTTTTCAAAATAGTGCCAAAGATTCAAAAATTTTGCATTACTAAGTATGTGATGGAACATGTACTAGCCTTATAAGACAATTTGTTATAAAAATATTTGGTTGCCCTCTCTCCCGATCTACTGCCTAGAAATGGCGCGACTCAATTTTTTTTTTACATCCCATTACATGTTTTTTTTTTTCTTCCGTCAACGAATATGTTTAAAATTTTAGGAATTTTTTTTCTCACCTATAAATACGGACCCAATAATTTTTCCCTGAGTTGGGAGGACCACCATCATTTTAAAGATGGTATAAAATATTTATTAATGTTCATTTTTTTCTTTACTCTGTAAAATTTTAATTTTGACAAAAAGGGCAAATAGAAAAAAGTTTTTTTATTCATTAAATCTCCTAACCCACTCTGAATGATTTCATTCCTTTTCAAATGTTGCTCCGCTAAAATCAAAATTGTAAATGTTTATTTGACAGAGTATACGAGGGTAGATCAAAGAGTAAACGATATATCTTAGGTATTTTATAGTTATATTATTGTTGAAATATTCAAGTATTTTTCAAAGTGTAAATTGGTGGTCTTTGATAGCATATTGCTTAATTAAAAACACATCCCTTTTCAAACTTGCTAATATATCACTGGGCAATATAATAAGTATCATATTTAACCATCTGCCTTCCTTCACTAAAACGATCTATCCAATCATTGATTGAATTTGTAGGAAGTCATTTGTCTTAATAAACTATGAACAAATTCTTATATGCTACTTCAAAGGCATTTTTAAGATATACCATAAATATTTTAGTCGTTTGTTAAACGAGTTCCACTGAGGCAACCATTTTTCGTCACAAGTACCTGCATAATGACGTCATTATGAGCAAAACTTTATTCAGCATATGCTATTTTATAGAACTTATGTTTGGCTATGTGTGCACCAAATTTGTTTCTAATCTGAATTGTCGTTTTGTAGATATAGAGATAATTCGCCAACATTTTGATCACCCCCTCGTACTAGTAGGTACTAAATCAAGGTCATTCATATCGATTTTATGTGATTAATTTCTTTGTGTTTCATTGGTGATAATTAAAATTTTGATATATATTATAAGTTATCTGTGGCAAACTTACAAACTCTTAATTCTTAACTTTGATAGTGCTCATTTTTCCTTACCTGGAATCAAAGAATTTAAGATTTTTTTCTTTGATATCAATAAGTACATTATTTAACAATTGTTCGATAATAATACTAAATAAATTACTTAAAGCCATACTATAACACATTTCCTCTTTTAAAAGTGTTCATATTATTTGAAATATTTTGCAACTTTAATTCTCTTCTTCATTTAAAGATTGTTGTGTCCCTCCATATTAAGAAGAGGTCTGGAAAACAAAATTCTGTGCTAAAAATAGACCACGTGCTGCTATCCATGAACGACTTTCATGGTTCTTTACACTCTTTTTGAAGACAACGATACCTTGTTTTGAACTTAAAATTATCATTTAAAAGTGCAAAATTTAGACATTTTCTCAACAAATGGTTGTAGAGAGAACATTGATGCACAGTTTGCATATTTTTTTGGATTTTTTAAGGCTCTGCTGAATTCTGTAGCTGCGCAGTTCTAATAAGCATATCAAAAGCATTTTTCTGCAAAAGTATAGATTATATATGCACAACATGCATTCAACTATGAATATTTATTGTATCTTTATCATGAAAACTTAAAATTTTATCAAAATATGATGTATTTTAGCCATTTGAAGAAATGTTTACATTTTGTTCTCACAGCACTAAAGGTGGCCGTACATCCCCCTTAAATCATGTTTGTGATATGACTATTAACTTAAGGGACTTCAAATATTTCTCGAAAAGATACGAAATTTATGTCATAAAATTATATTTTTAAGGTATAGTGGGTCTTTGCTCCATAATTTTGGAAACCAAAATATGTATGTTTGTATACAAACTTTAAGGATTAACTTTCAAAAAAATGGAGAGAAGACCAACTGTTGCAACCACTATTGAAATAATTATATCAAAGTGGTTGAGAGTGCATTTCAATAGCAAACATAGTTAGTAACCACTATTGTAATACGACCACTATTGAAATAATTATATCAATAGTGGTTGAGAGTGCATTTCAATAGCAATCATTGTTAGTAACCACTATTGCAATACGACCACAATTGAAATAATTATATCAATAGTGGTTGAGAGTGCATTATAATAGCAAACATAGTTAGTAACCTTTATTGAAATACGACTACTATTGAAATAATTATATCGATAGTGGTTGAGAGTGCATTTCAATAACAAACATATTAGTAACCACTATTGAAATACGACCTCTATTGATATAATTTTTTCAATAATGGGTGAGACTGCATTTAAATATAATAACCATAGGTTTCAACAACTATTGAAATACCAGCACTACTGAAATGATTATTCAATAGTGGGTGAGAGTGCATTTCAATATGGTAACCATAGGTTTCAACCACTATTTAAATACTACCAGTATTGAAAGAAAAGTTTCACCGCGTCCGCAACTTTTGAAATAATTATTTCAATATATTGGATTCATTGTTCAATGTGCTATTGAAATCAATCATTTAATCCATATGTGAACATTATTTCAATAGTGGTTGCAACCTATGTTTGTTATTGAAATGAATCTCACCCACTTTTGAAAAAATCATTTCAATTGTGGTCGTATTTCAATAGTGGTCATTACCTATGTTTGTTATTGAAATGCACTCTCACCCACTATTGAAATAATTATTTCAATAGTGGTCGTATTGCAATAGTGGTTATTACCTATGTTTGGTATTCAAATGCACTCTCAACCACTATTGAAATAATTATTTCAATAGTGGTCGTATTTCAATAGTGGTTATTACCTATGTTTGTTATTGAAATGTTCTCTCAACCACTATTGATATAATTATTTCAATAGTGGTTGTATTTCAATAGTGGTTACCAATTATGTTTGCTATTGAAATGCACTCTCAACCACTATTGATATAATTATTTCAATAGTGGTCGGTCGTTATTTCAATAGTGGTTGCAACACCCACTCATATAGAAAAATAGTGTTACATGTATAGTGTGAAAAAATGACTCGTTTTGTCCTCTTTCGTGTGTGTATAATATTTCATAGCCAAATAACTTCAATCTGCATGAGATTTGTGCAAGTTGTAGAAATTTTACATAAAGTATACTTTAATGTTAGATGAAATATTAAGGAAAATTTTGAGATAATTGAGATTTAATTTTTCACCTTCATGTTTGTTGCACCATGGGCTTATTCCTGGTCATGTTCACCCATCTTCTTTGCCCAAGAACCACTGAGTCAGAAAAACTGAAACTTATGTGGAAGCATCCTGGGGTAGTGTAGAGTCTAAATTGTTAAAATAATGACCCCTGGGTCTACATTCGAGCGTTTGGTTGAACGAGTCTAAACACAATGATGTTGATGCTAAAGTGAAAGTTGCGACCGCCTTTTTAATTTGAAAATTCGAAGCGAGAGTACGTTGTTTTATTGAAGAAAAGAACACTGAATCTTTATCATTTTTGGTTATAAAATGTGTTTATTGCAAGAAGACAGAGTTCTTCCGCCGATAAATAGGTACATATAGACATTCCTAATTAAACTTTAACATAACAACAGTTACACTAAAGACTTCTCCTTTTTAAAAAAAAAATGATAATAAAGTGTTAAATTTGATAATTTCAGGAAAAATAACATTTGACTTGTCTTCATTTAAAGTGACTTCCAAGACACAACTGATGTGCAATTTTTTACTCTTTAAAAATTTTGATTTCTTGTAGAAACCCTAACTTCTACTTTCAATTTACTTGAGTTTACGAATATAACAATTAAACAAAAAAAATAAATAAATGATATTTCATATTTAAGAATAAAATACATGTACATATACTGAAGAATAGTTTGGAAAGTTGTTGAAAAGGTTTGATTTGTGTTATCTCCCTCCCCCATTTTGGCTCAGTATAGGGCGGTAAAAAAAATATAAATACCGAAGATGCATTTATGAAAGACAATAAAAAAAAGTGGTCAATTCTGGCTTTGACAGCTAGGGCATCTGGAATGTTTGTTCAGGCACGTACATGTAGCAACGGGGGGATTACTTGTACTATTGAAAATGTTAATCGAAAGGTTAGGTGGCTCCCAGGTTTTACTACGGTGAAGTGATATAAGTGAAATGTAGTACTGTATGCATAAAATTGGTTTTGTAAGAAGTTGGCACCTGAAAAAAATTGGCCTATACCCCTCCCCTCCCCTCCCCCTTTCAAAAACGATGTTATGCGCCTTTATTTATTTACTCTCTGACCATACAATGGTATATATGAGGTACAGTAACATATTTACATACATGTATATACAAAATACAAAGTCAAGTAGGGAAGAGTAGTGTCAAATAAGAAAATAACTAGTGCTAATTGTAACGGGAACCGTTACAGATGTTCCCCAAACGCTCCCCAACTCCCTTTCGGTGCCATGTTCCCTGTAAGCTTCATTAAATAAGACAAACTCTGTGCATTTTTGACTTTTACAACGCTTTCCCAGAAGGATACCAATTATATTCAATTTTTAGCATTGCACCCAAGCGCATGTGAATGCATGTGCGTTATGACCATATCATCTTGTCTACACTATTTATATATTTTAATATACTATATATTAAAGCATTCAGTCCAAAAGTAATAACAAGAGGCCCATGGGCCACATCGCTCACCTGAGCACTCTGGCTGGGAAAAAGTAGAAATTGGATTATTATTGAATAGTTTATATCCAAAAGTAGTCCAATGACCAATCATGGCTTTGCTTTTCTTGATAAGATGATTTTTAAAGAATTTTCCTATATATGTTTATGTAAAACTTTGGTTGGCCATTGTGGCCCCGCCCTACCCCCGGGGGTCATGATTTGAACAAACTTGAATCTACACTACCTGAGGATGTTTCCATATAAATATGATCAATTATGGATTTCTTACACTTGAGAAGAAGATATTTGAAGAATTTTCCTATATATTTCTATGTAAAACTTTGGTCAGCCATTGTGGCCCCGCCCTACCCCCTGGGGTCATGATTTGAACAAACTTGATTCAACACTACCCGAGGATGCTTCCATAAAAATATGATCAATTATGGCTTTGTTATTCTTGAGAAGAAGATTTTTAAAGAATTTTCCTATATATTTCTATGTAAAACTTTGGTTGGCCATTTTTGCCTCGCCCTACCCCCGGGGGTCATGCTTTGAACAAACTTGAATCTAAACTACCTGAGGATGCTTCCATATAAATATGATCAATTATGGCTTTGTTATTCTTGAGAAGAAGATTCTTAAATTATTTTCCTATATATTTCTATGTAAAACTTTGGTCGGCCATTGTGGCCCTGCCTTACCCCCAGGGGTCATGATTTGCAAAATTTTGAATCTACACTACCTGAGGATGTTTCCCCATAAGTTTCATCTTTCCTGGCACAGTTGTTCTTGAGAAGAAGATTTTTAAAAGATACCACCAAATTTTCTTTAATTCCCAATTATCTCCCCTTGAATTAGGGCGTGGCCCTTCATTTGAACAAATTTGAATCCCCTTTACCCAAAGATACTTTGTGGCAAGTTTGGTTGAAATTGGCCCAGCGGTTCTTGAGAAGAAGTCGAAAATGTAAAAAGTTTACAACGACGACGACGACAACAACGACAGACAACGGACAAATTGTGTTCAGAAAAGCTCACTTGAGCCTTTGGCTCAGGTGAGCTAAAAATCACTCATTCAAGAGTATTTTTGAATATACTCGTTTCAAATGCACGCACGTGCGTGCACGTGCATGATGATCATACCTTCTTGTAGGAGTCCCTAACATCTATCTATGTTCTAAATCCAATCCTGTTTGGTTGAAAAACAAGGGAGTTATAGCCATTTAAAGTTTCAGCTAATCAGATTGCAGCACACGTGCATGCACGTAATTTAATGATTTTTTTATATCATTTTGTAGGATATCCTAATGCATGACTATATTTTAAATTTCAAAAAATTTCGTCAAAAAACAAAGGAGAAATAGCAATTTAAAGTTTCAGCCAATCAGATTGCAGCATACGTGCATGCGCGTGATTTCATGATTTTTTTTTTCTATATCATTTCGTAGGATATCCTAATGCATGACTATATTTTAAATTTCAAAGAATTTCGTCAAAAAACAAAGGAGAAATAGCAATTTAAAGTTTCAGCCAATCAGATTGCAGCATACGTGCATGCGCGTGATTTCATGATTTTTTTTTTCTATATCATTTCGTAGGATATCCTAATGCATGACTATATTTTAAATTTCAAAGAATTTCGTCAAAAAACAAAGGAGAAATAGCAATTTAAAGTTTCAGCCAATCAGATTGCAGCACACGTGCATGCGCGTGATTTCATGATTTTTTTTCTATATCATTTCGTAGGATATCCTAATGCATGACTATATTTTAAATTTCAAAGAATTTCGTCAAAAAACAAAGGAGATATTGCCATTTAAAGTTTCAGCCAATCAGCTTGCAGCACGCGCACATGCGCATGCTTTCATGAAAATCCTTATATATCATGCGGTAGATCTTCATAATGTAGGACTATGTTCAAAATTTCAAAGGATTATGACAAGAAACACGAAAGTTATTGAGACTTTAGTTTCAGCCAATCAGAGCGAAGCGCACGTGCATGCGCATGAGATCTTGCTATTTTGACCATGCTATCTTGTTAATACTACTAATGTATCCTTACATTATGAGTTTCAAAAAATTTCATCAAAAAATAGAAAAGTTACGACAATATCCATTATATTGGTAATTTCACATATTGCACGTGCGCGCTCTTGCAAGCACGTGCGCACAAAATGACCTTTGTTTGGCAACTCTACATAACATGCCTACTAACCCTAAAAAGGTTTCACCTAAGTCGGATGTGTAGTTTACAAGATCACTCGTGGACAAAATTTTCCCAGGAAGAAGAAAAATAATAATAATAATAATAATAATAAGAAACAGAGTAAAAACAATATGTTCCCCAACTTCGTTTGGGGAACATAATTACTAAAAGGCCAATATCACATAGCAAACAAAGACAGTTTTAACAGCGAGTCAACATTTGTGATGGACATAATTTTCTCAAACTTATAAGTATTTACAAGAGAACAATACTTCTTATCAATAAGTTTTACAAGTAAAGACGAAAAATATGGACATTCCATTAATAATGAATTTCATCACCCAAAGCCCGTTATGCATAAATTATCCCATGTTTTCCACTATCATTGATGTTGATGTCCCTAACATAATATACTAACTAGACAGCGATTCCTTATATTTCCATTTCAAATAAAATTGTAGATTTAGACTTTAGAAATGTAAACAAAGATTTAAATTACACGAGGACTCCCATGTCAATTCCAATAGTCCTCGCCACTGATGTCAAGCACAAAGGCAGCCGCACGAGATTTGGTCTCCTTAGCGTCAGACACAGAGACAGATGCGCACGAGATTTGCATGCATATTAGGCCTCCTTAGCTCCTGACCTTTCGACCTGCCTAATTTAAATTCCTGTAAAATTATCAAGAAATCAACTCCGCTATCTTTCATAGAGTTATCACAGAGAAAACAAGCTAATTCAGAGAATTCGTGTCCCCCGCTTAGGGAAAAAGTCGGCTCCCCCTGACTGAATTTGTAGAATTATTAAATGTATACATGTATACTGAAGCAAATAAAATACATGTATGTCAATATGCATATAAAGATTTGATTGCTTATTCTTCATTATGTGTATAGAAGATTTTTTATATGGAATTTTTATCACACTGTAATGATGATTTTATAACCTCATAAATTTTTCATTTCACATGCTGAATACTATCATTTAGTAAAAAAAAAAAAAAAAAATATTTATAAAAAAAAAAAAAAAAAAAGAAAGGTTCGATCGAGATTCGATCCCGGGGACCTCTCACACTTGAAGCGAGTGACATATCCACTAGACCACGGAATCGCTTTCCAAGGTGCGAAGTATATGCAGAAGTGAAGTCACATACATGTATATATTCATGTTTTCATGTTCGGTATTCTCAAAATTTTACACAATCCATGGTGTTTGATTTATTTAGCCTTTATTAAACAGTTCTAATAGATGTAATAAGAACATAAAGTCCGCCGAGAACCTGTTTTATACGCAATAACTCTCCTCATGCCCTTGCGCTAAAAATAGCGACATGTAATACTATAAATACTAATAAAACAAACGGGGCGGGGCACTTTGAGAGGGGCGAGAGACGTCCTAGGGAGTTTTGATATAAAATTACATTGCATAAGCTCAAAATCTTCTTGAAATATCGCCCGGAAATAATAGTATTACACACAGACAGAATGTATAAATTTACGACCTTGAACTTTGACCTTTGGACCTCAAAATCAATAGGGGTCTTCCTTAGGCCACAGGGAGTTGTTATATAAAATTTCATTCCAATAGCTCAAATGGTTCTAGAGATATCGTGTGGAAACGAAATTGTTTTAACAGACAGAATTTGCTTATTTATGACCTTGACCTTTGACCTTTTGACCTCAAAATCAATAGGGGTCTTCTTTAGTCCACAGGGAGTTGCTATGCTAAATTTCATTGCAAAAGCTCAAAGGGTTTTCGAGATATCGTGTGGAAACGAAAGCGTTACAGACAGACAGAAAGACGGACGGACCCACGAAATGCAGGTTATGTGACTGACAAATTTATGTGACTTTTTCCAAAAAAAATTATGTGGCGCAAAACATGATACATGGGGTAAGGGAGGTAAATCTCAAAACCTTTTGACGGACGTCCATATACGGACAATATTGTCCGTATTTTTTTATGTGACACTTCTTTAGAATGATTTTTTAAGTCACATAACACTCATTTCTGCTAAAAAAAATCAAATTTGTATGTGACAGTCACATAAAACAAAAGAGTCACATAAATCTTAAATGGGCACAAAAACTGTCACTTAACCATTATTTCGTGAGAACGGACGGACGGACATACCAACGTAAGGTACATTGTGGGATTTTTGCTGTCTGTACTTTGTGGGGAATGAATGGTTGGTACAAAAAATCAATATGGGTATGAATTTTTCTGTCGGTATAATTAGTCATTAAGAAAATTTCTTGTCTGTTCATTATGGGTACCACATTCGTAGGTACAAATGAAATGTCCGTCTTTGTGTCTGTACTATGGGGAATTTATATGAAATTATCAAGTTAATCAGATTCATAGGCGTCAGAACTGTGGGGGCTAGGGGAGGCTTAGCCCCCTACTTTATTTTTTTGCAAAGGTCAATCATCATTTAGGTATCAAACATTGTGGCGTAAGTTGACACACACCCCACCCCCACCCCCCTTTAACAGGCACGTTGCAGTGAGGTCGAAGGGTAATTGGAAGTGTTTGAAAGAAAGATTTTGTGCTGAAAGAAGTTTGACTACCCCCACCCCCCCCCCCCTCCACCATGAATTTTTGTGGTAGGACAATAGTCACATTTAAATTTAGCTTGTCAAAGAAGTATTGAATAAAAACTCGAGATTTCTAATGCAAAATATTTCTCTTTTTTGCCAGGTTTGAATATTTCATTTCTCTTTCACAGTCATCCCTCCACCTACCCCCTTACGCTTTATATGTATTTGACACTTATGTTATTTCATAACTTTCCTTCATCAATAGCACATGTGTCAGAAGCAAA
>NW_026922889.1:0-204444 GCF_032062105.1 Saccostrea cuccullata | reverse complement strand
ATAAAATAAAAATTACAAAAAGAAATTTATAATAGCACTGATACTTGTGCATTTTGTGAAATTAAATTACTTGAAAAACCCCTTTTTTAAAAAGTTTCTGAAAAATTAAAGAAAAATAATTGTCATTTGAATTCATTTATAACAAACGAACTTTATCTTCTGATTTGCCAGGGAACCAGATAAATTACACAATGACGTTTTAAAAAAAAGGAACTGCCCCATTGTTACATCTTGATGGTTGCGAAATATTGCAACAAAATATTTTTAAAAAATCAATGTTAATCATTTTTTTTTACCTTATTTATTTTTTCCCGTATGAATATTAGCGTAAGGACTTTGTTACTATTAATCTTAAATTTTGCATGCAGCATTAAGTTACTTAATAAAAGTCAACATTTAGCCCAAAGAAGATGGGTGCATTTGGCGTTTGATCTGCAGGAATCATTTATTACGAAACATTTATGTTTTAAATGTCCATGATATGGTTGGCTGAACATAGCTGGTTAGATTTACCACACACTTCCCAGAGCTTTAGTTTTTTTTATTTAGTTTGCAAGACTTTGTGAGATTGTAACATTTATGTGCGTTTTTCCCAAAGGTACTGTAACATAGTAATGTTTCACAAAAAAATAAACACATAAAAATTATTGTTTTACAATGTAATGTAATAAAATGTTTAAGTTGTAAATCGCTTTGAAATTGATGCAAAAATTAACGTGTAAGCATTTTTGTCGATTTTTTGTCTATAACCCCACCCCTGTGAAACGAAAAAAGCTTTAGTATAATTTTTAAAATGACAGAACCAGTAAAAATAATTATAGTTTCACGAGAAGGGTGGTGATAAAATTATTTTTACTTCTGATCTCAGTCTCCCTTTTACTGAAGGAATATATAGAGGAAAAGTGAGACTGAGATCAAAAGTGAGCTCGTCCAAGTGTTATGGTCCCCAGGCCAGATCTTGTGAGATCCTGTAGAATCTGTAAATCTTGTAGAATACTTCTAGAGCATTTAATAGTTTACTGCTTTATTAAATTATATTTTTAATCTGTAATGGAGTGATTGTTTTATACATTTTCAACAAAAGCAAACTGCATTGAGCATGTCTATAACAATTGGGTAATATCACACTATTCAAGCATTAGAGAGGTAATTTTATACAATAACAGTGCTTTGTTGTTGTTGTTGTTTACACCCCTCTGAGTAATTTGTCACTCATATGGAGACGCTACAACATGCCGGTAGAGAACTGCAAATATTGCCTTATACTCGGCACTAAGAGTCATTGAGCATGGAGAGATCTTTTTCCTGCCTACTGCGTCACGAAGCTTCATTTTGTATGGTCTCATCCGAAGGACAAGTCTCTACCTTCCACAGTGGGTTCGAACCTGCGACGTAAGGATCATCTCCTTACTTCGCCATTTTAGAGCAGACTCTCTAATGATAACTCCGCAACGCGGGCAGGTACAACAACATTGAAATTGATTTTAATTATTTTATCAAAAATGATACAAACATTTCTTTTGTGCTTGAACTTCCACTTAAGTTAATTTCTCGTTCATTTTTAATAGTTGTACATGTAACTTTGCAGGTACACTTAGTTTTGATCTATTACATCCTAAATTGTTATTTCTGTAGAAAATGCATTGTTTTCCATGGCCATGACTGACTCATAAGATGGTGGTGCTTCAGAGAAAGATGCTATTGGTTCACTAAATGTTGCATTTCCTATTTGTGGCACTATCCTTGCTGTCGGTGTTGTGTATTGTTGAACTGTGTCTGCAAAATAAATATAACTTACAATGATACTTTCCATCATCTCTTTGCAACACAAAAACTAAGTAAATGCATTGCCTTTTTGCATGCTGCAATAATGAAGCCGTTTCAGTTTTTATTTGATGATTTCATCAGAGAGGTACAATTCAACGGGCTATCTTTAAATATGCTAATATCAGTTATGAGTAATGACAACTACTCTCAAAATAGAGGGCTGTTCAATAAATAATGTCCTGAACTATATAACATACATTACAGATATCATATGACATTAAACTTGACTTTCTCTCATTATTGAATCTTTCATGAATTTATAACAGTTTATAGTGACCACTTTTCATCACAGTTTCATCGTGAGAAGCTGGGAAACAAGGGCTTTTCGAGACACTGCATTATAAATGAATGGTAAAGAATCAGTCAACTAAGGTGAAAATAAAAGCTTCATTAAAGCTGCTGTAAAACTTGTTAAAAATCCCAAAGAAATATGCACTGAAATATGTGACATTTACAGCAACCAATGCCTGTTTTATAGACGAATGAGCAGGTGGATTTCATTGATAAAAAATTATTTAATGGGCATCAAAAATGGGTACCGTCCATGCCAACAAAAATTATAACAACTTATGTACTAATTGCCAAATTTCAACAAATAATATTTGATGATGTATGATTAACTTTCAGAGACATAGCAAATTTGATAGACATCATATCGGGAGTAGTTTACACTGTTTTTAAGAGAGGTTTGAAGGTAAAAAAGCTTAGTAATCAAAGGTCACCCTATATTTTGAAAAATGAGTGAAAATGACAGCGTGTACGAACGACTTAACAATTATTTTAAGATATCAGTAATTGTAGATATCCACGTTTGTTTTATATTCAAACAGATATTGGAACATGCATCTATTGCTTAAAACCCGTAAAACAAAATTTACCATAAGATGCACTTGATAAAAACACAGGTATTCAAGAGCACAAAGACAGATTTATATGTAATTTTAAAAAAAAAAATTATTGATATTGTTGTTCAAATTCGTATTCGGAGAGACAGTTTAATTTCTGGAGGAGTCTAAAAAGCATTTTTTTGCAAAAAAATTTAAAAAGGTTTATGAGAGGAAGGACCCAGAATCAGGAATCCACTACATTGAATTTCTTCAAGACAGCGTCCCCCGCATGCCCTGAAGAGTAAAGGGGGTTTTCAGGATAAACAGAAAGTTAATGTTTTTTTACATTAACAATATTTGCCAGATCTTATACCTTTTGACTTATTTCTATTTCCAAACTTGAAAAAAATACCTTTCAGAAGGAAGAAACAAGTCGGGGAAATCATTGGATCTGCCATTTTCCAGTTATACTAAGGGTCATACCCAAAAATGAGTTCTAAAAACAATCAGTTTTTTGATAAAAAATGATACGGACATGTATTTTACTTAAAAAAGATTAATTAGTAAAGCCATGAAGACTAAATCATTGAAAAGCGTCTTTTGCTTCTTTCTGAGCACCGAGGACACAATTTATTGAACAGCCCTCGTATACTAACGCCCTCCACATAAAATTGATTTTTTATTCCACCAAGCTAGGCATCTCAGCGAGCTCTTTACATATGCCTAAATAAGTTTAATACCTCTGGATGATAACCAATCGACTCCCTTTTGATATGATATAATTTAGGACATAACTCAATAATTTGATAAAAAAATTTAGTTAACATCGTTTAACATTAGTTGCTTACGTTAAAATCTGTATTAAAAGATGTATATTAACTCCCCTTGACGATAGATATAAATATGAGGAAATGAAGCTTTTATTAACGTATGTTATACGATATGCTTTAACAATTTAACAGTTGGTATAAGATTTTCATATTATATGAAAAGGAAAATTTGCTCACATGATTTTCATGCGTTTGCCTTTATCCAAGAAAATCATAGAAAACCATGCAGAAAGTTCCACATGCGAATTGCATATGAAGTTCATGCGAGCCACTTTTGTCTGTGTACAAATGTATTTTATGTGGTATTACCTTTCAGGTCTTATGGCAAGTTGAATTTTTAGATTCGGAGATAAGTAAGAAATTAACCTTGGTCATAAAGTGTGAACGGTTAGTGCAACGCTTTTCATATCGGTAAGTGAAGTGAAATTCTTGTGATTATACCATACTTTGGGTAGTGACATGTGATGTTAAGATTTTTGATCTTGTGTATTATCCACTTTTGTCAATTTTTTTTTACGAGTTTTACCCTTGGCGATAAGTTTGATAAGGCTGGAGGTGGCGCTTTAGTATTACAACATAGTAACAATTGTTAAAACGAGATAAGCTCTTGACATCAAGTAGACGGAATAAGAAAATCAACAGGTTAAAGCACAGGTCATGTATTTGTACAAATACGTTACTTATTTTTTTATATAAAAGAACATTTTTACTCAATACCTAATGTTACACAAGGTAACCGTCATCTTCATTTTTATGGCGGTCACATCAATTTGTATTTTTGTCTGAATACTCATGAAATAAATTCATTCTATTGCCAGCTTTTCGATGTCTCAGGTTACGAACAGTGCAACGACAAGGAAGCATCACACGTGCAAGTAGGATTTTTTTCTTAAACTCGACCTACAGCTCAACAATCTGATGTATGGCTAAATGGGGTTGGACTGGAAGTTTACATTCAACATGAAATTCATGGGAACAGCCCTTTTTGATTGATCAATATACTTGTAAAATTTATTTTTAAGCTAACCATTTGAATATATGTACAATTCTTAAATAAAACTTTTAGACAGCGGTACAGCGCAAATGTTTAGAAACAATCGTTTTACCCCCCCCCCCCCCCCAAAAAAAAGCTAATTAGAGCGATCATATAGTCGAACATTGACTCGTTTAAAGTACTCATTTTGTAAGATCTATGGTTGACACAATGACCTTGTTAGCAAGTCAAATGCTGACTGAAATTTTTCATACAAATTGTAAGTCCATGAATTCACGACGAATTTATCCTTTATTCCAAATAAAGACAAGATGCAGATGGCAAGTATGCCCGTTCGGCAGGAAATGCTCACTGCTCCGTTGTACCTGAGACCACCAATGATGTTTTGGAGGTCCGTGTTTGCTGTGCTTTCTATCTCGCTTTTAATGTTTTACACACTTTTTAGTTTGAATTCTGTCGTTATCTCCATACATTTATTCAATCCAAATTACAATTGAAACAAAATATTGATTCGAAAAAAATCCGGTACTTTGAAGTTCAAACTTTTACCTTTTTTTAAGTATATGCGTGTGGTAGGGGCCACTTTTGGGCGGCGGAAAGGGTAAAAAAAACGCTAATGCAAAACTAACAACTAATGTTATAAACATACTAAAAATTCAAAACAGACAACCTTAAAACAAAATCAACAGACTCGTTTGCAAAATCAACAGACTCCGATACAAAACCAACGATCAACAATGCAAAACCAACGGTCATTCACTGAATTGACACTAGATGGCGTATAAAAAAACAGAATTCACCCGAATTAACGCTTAATGACACTCAAGTTTTTCTATGTCATCATTATTTTTGTCTTTCATAGGAACGTAAATTCCGTGAAATTGTCTTACATCATCCAATTGTCAATCGGAGTGAATTATTGAATATATTATTGGTATCAGAATCATATATCGGAATCTATCCCATGTTTACTCCTTTATCCCGTGAATTTAGCTCCTTTCATGTGATATCGTTTTTGTATCCCACGGTTGTGACGTCAAAATGGTTTTTGTGTAAGCTTAATGAAAACAAAGTGGAGTCTGTGTAAAATATTGATTGTGAAGTATTAAGCCTGGAATTAAAGAATCCATATCATGCATAGGGGACCAAATACTTTTTACAGTATATCTTTTCTATTAGATTGTTCTTGTATTAATTTTATATTTTAGGGACGAATATGGAGATAACGAACAGTATACAATATTAAAGTCCATAAAATACAAAATAGGAGCAGGGCAAATATGGACCTCCGAAACACCCAGATAGCAGGACTACGTTGGGCCAACATTTGTTAAAGGTTGTATGGTTGGCATTGGGGGAACAACGTTGGGCCAACATTGGACCAATATTACCAAGTCAACCTTCTCGACCATGACGGAATTCCTATGTTGGCCCAACGTTGGTCCAACGTAAGCAACTTCCATTCACTTTAGTTTCCAGGGAAGGAAGGATTCTGGTGTTGGTCTAACGTTGGACCAATGTTTATAATACACCCTTTAAGAAAGTGTATTTACAAGATGGTAGTAGTATGTTGGCCCAACGTTAGCCCGATGTTTGTAATACACCCTTAAAGAATGTGACTTATCAAGTTGGTAGTATTATGTTGGCCCAACGTTGGCCCATTGTTTGTAGTACACCCTTAAAGAACGTGTCCTATCAAGTTGGAAGTAGAATGTTTCCCCAACGTTGGCACAATGTTTGTAATACACACAAATGTTATTTTGTTTAGGCGTTTCAAAGATGGGATATTTATATTGGGCCAACGTTGGCCCAATTATTATACTGCCAACTAATTGGTTGTGTCAATTTTATAATTAGCTGCTGAGCTTTACGTTGGGACAACGTTGGCGTATTCTGAAATAATTAAGAGGTCTTCTCTTGTACAGGCTTATCATTGGATGACTGCTTTTATTTAGATATGATATTTTCAACATTTTAACTTTGCACTTGAGTGATCACAGCACCAAAGAGTGTTTTATTCTATTTTTTGAATTGTGTTTATGCTTATTTATTTGTAATAACCCAGATATCAGAACATCGTTGGCCCAATCTTACATAATGGTTCTATTATCTATGTTGAGTTACCTTGATTGGGCCAACGATGGCCAAACATGGAATATTGATAGCTGATTATGTATAATGGTGCGCTAATGTTGGGCTAACTTTTGCCATTATATCATAAAACTATTATCATGAGAGAAAATATTTGTTTGGGGATTGGCATCAGCCCTACGTTGGCCCAATATACCATGAATCTGACTGAGCATCATGGGTAGACAACAACCGGGCTACTTGTAATATCCGCGCCATTTTTAATCTGACACGAGCGAGCGTAATGAGACTGATACCTTGCATATCTGCATCCACTTTGTAAGTATTTATAATATGTTTGCTTCGGCACAGCTGAATTAACGTTTAGTTTTTAAACGATATCATGTACAAATTAATCTGTGTAAATCAGACACGGGGATTAAGTGCAGAGGCCAGGTGATGTTGGGTCAACACTGTACCCCAGATAGCATGCTAACATTGGACTAACGTTGGGCCAATGTAATCGGTTACAATGTTGGCAAAGGACATTGACCCAATTTAGGTTTGCTCATCGGCCCAATGTTGGCCAGATATGTTGGGCCAATGTTGACCCAATGTAGAGTGTTATTTCTACAGATATTGGCCCCAACGTTGCGCCAACATTAGTCCAATGAATGCGATCTTGTTGGCGAAACGTCAACAAGAACATTGGGCCGATGTTGGCAAATGACGTTGGCCCGGTATCATTTTGCTCTTTAGCTAAATGTAAATAAATCTACAAACAATCCTATTTGAAAATTCAAGCTAACTAAAATGAATTTAATTTTCTTATGATTTATCAAAACAAAATAAATTATCAGTGATGAATTTTTTGTTTCAATACAAGAAAAATAAATGAAAGTATAAAATAACAAATGTGTTTTGATACAGTTAAAACAATAAATAATTTGCCCCTTATTTAGATTGAAATTTGTGTCTAGTAGAATACATTTCCAAAGTCTACCACTTAATTTACTTATACACACTAAATGTCGAGTACATGATCAAACATTTTGAAAATGTTGAACTTGTTGAAGTTAAAACAAAATTTATTCAGTAGTAAACATAAATTGGGTTCTTTCATTTAAAATGTGTTCAGTGTAACGACAAATTTTCAATACATATATTTTATATGGGGCAACATTGAATCAAAATCGTTGTGATGATGATGATCAAGCGTAGATATGTTATACATAAATGCCTTCATCACGCAAGCTTATCACTTAATATTTACATCCGCTTAATATTTTCTCCTTGATTTCTTAAGAAAACCCATTGCGTTAATCACTGCATGAACTACAGTCGGCATGTCGCCTGTACAGATTTCTTGATCAGTGGCTGTTCCATCAATGAAACGTATAAAGACGTTCGCATCATTAATACAATAATGAATCTTTTTAATCCTACCTTAAATTACTATTTAAACAGATATAAATATAAACAATAAAATGCTTTCTTTGTTTGTTATTACTGGAATTAACGGTCGCAGCTATTGCAGAAAAAAATTTACTTAATTCCAGTAATAACGAAAAAAGAAAGCATTTTATTGTTTAAATCACACCATGAAACAAAAAAATCGGTTATTCCTTAATTGACAGCTTAAACATATAGTGATATACTTATAAATTTAATCGTATGTTTACTCTTTACTTTTAACAACGTATTAAGTACCAAATTCTACAATTTTAGTGCTACTGGAGATTCTGGGGGAGGAAGAAATGGACAGAGAAGAAAAGAAGGGGGGATGAGACTTTGGAGAGAGAAGAAGAGACTTAGGAGAGGGATCAGATGGAAAGTGGCAGTGCCTAACTTTTTTTTCTGTAATATAGTGTGACATACCTATTGTTCTATCCTATTCTGTGTCTGTTTGTCGGTTACAAACACGATGCAGATGCCAGAAACATTTTTTTGTGTAAGTTAACAAAATGACGGGATTCATTTTAGTATTATTTTAAGAACAGGAGGGCTTTGTTTATTTGTTAGACGTGCTTATTGATACCTGTAATTTACTGAAATTGTGCATAAATTTACATCAGAAAGGGAGTATACAGTCATGTAACCCTACATGTATCGCTTGAAGTGAGCATCAACTTTTAGTTCTTTATTAATGTTTTCTTCATGCACTGAGCAATAAAATTATAGTATGTTATAATTTAATTTTCTATTTTGATTTCTTTTTTTCAGTATTTTAATTAATGTAGAGCTACTTACAATGCAATACTTGATGATGGCAATTCTATGAGATATTGAGAATAATTATTAAATTATTAATCTAGCATATATAGAAATAGCATATATAGATAGTATTAAACAGGTCGGAGAGAATACTCGAAATCGGGTATTATCCGTGAAATCGCGTATAATACTCGATATTAGGGTATCGTTGAATCCGCGAAATCGGGTATAGGAGGTGTAATCACCTAATAAAACTTAAAGAATGGGATGGCGCATGTTGCCGAGTTAACTTTCATCTAGATACACATGTTTTCTAAAGATATCACTAGCCAAGTAAGAATTTGGGCCTCAAGATTAATGCGCTCGGGACAACAAATACCCGTGGAGCTCAGTACATTTTTATGATCTGCACACAAAAAGGCGTTCGATTTGCTTTATATTTTACCTTATGTTGAAAGTATATGCATCTTCCTAATGTTCATTCCCAACACAACAGAATTGTAAAGTATCAGAATTCGGGAAATTATAATAATTCCACATCAACACGACAAACCTGAACAATTTGTAAATAAATCAGATTATACGGAAACACATTTAACACACCAGATATGATGCTAAGTATAAACAAGAGATTGTCTATTCTATCTAATTATGCGTCATTAATTACTTTAACACTCATCTTGTGCATAAAATCAAATTTATTTTTGAATGTATAAATAATCTAATGACAAAAATGTCCAAAATTTCGGCTAAAAGAACCCTCTTTCTCTTTTTTGAAAATCTTTTCTTTTTTATTTATCATTCAAACATATTTGCAGAATATGTCTTCAAAATTTTAGCAGAGACAGTGATAGTGTCAGAAATACAGTTTATGAGAGAACATAACTGTTGATCGTTTAATTTCGCTAAGTCATCTAAAGGCTTCTTGACCACCTCTGACAAAACAACCTCGACTGCATGTGTTCTACATGTGACTTAGAGACTTTTCTTTGAATGTCACGGTCGGTTAAACTCGGTCATATATTTTTAATCGTAAGGAAGATTGGGGGGGGGGGGTAGGTTCGAACTTTAGTACCTAAATTTTTCTCCAAACACCAAAACTTTAACCATTTTTAGCCTATACTGCGAGGTGTCTGTGGAAAGTGGGGGGGGGGGCTTTACCTATATAACAAGGTTCAATGTATATACTAAGTATATATTGGGAAAAAAGTGGGGGGGCTGAGCCCCCTAGCCTATATCCCTCCCCGGTTCCGCCGCCTATGATAAAGAAAGGAAATGGCTACGATTTTTATGAAATTTTAATGTCCGATGAGGAATTATATTCCAAAAAGTAAGGCAAGAGTTTCCAAGACAATTGAACACACCATTATTTCAGATTGTTCATTAACATGTTCATAAACGTAAAAACTATCAGAAATGTGAAAACTTGACTATGTAATTCATATATCAATATGACTGTACCTCGATCTAAATTGAGAAATTCAATGTATTTTAACTTCATGAAAAGATGTACACATTTGACTTTTATTTAACCCCCCCCTTAAAAAAAAACACGAAAATCCTCTTCATATGACTTCTCGCTCTAAATTTTCACAAAATGCATAAAATAAAGGTAAAATAGTATATTTTTTATCGATTAAAATGCAAGAAAAAATTTACGGTGTCTTTGAAATAAACATTTCATGCTAAATTGACATAAAAAAAAAGATACTCCGCTTCAATTAGCTATTTTCAAACTGTTTTCCCGTGGGTATTTATTTCATTTTATTTTATTTTCTTCTTTATAATAACGTTGGTATTCTATAATGGCAGAGATATACAATTATGACTCGCTTATACTGTACTCTCTAACTGTCAGGAGTAATTTATATTTCACGAGAAAGGGACGCCATACATTTTTCAGTAAAAATACATAACACGGCGTTAGTCGTTTAATTTCTTTAAAATTTCACGTTTTGTGAATAGTGCACAAATTAGAAAATTAGGTATATGGAATACTTTAATGGGAAATAAAGACAAACGAAGTGTAGTTATTTGTTTTTAGAAATTATATTAAAAAATAATAACGCCATTGTGTCCTCTTTGTTACCCCAGCAGTGTTTGTTGTGTGATTTTAAAGCTATTTGACAACCTTATGAATTAGGTTTAATAAAAATAAATCCACAAGATACTGATGTACAAGTAACAGTTACTGGCATAATGCGCCGTTGCTTTATTCTTTAGTTTTTATAGAAAGTTGCACGGAATACCCGATTTCGCGGATTCCACGATACCCTAATATCGAGTATTATACGCGATTTCACGGATAATACCCGATTTCGAGTATTCTCTCCGACCTGTTAAAGGGCTTTTACCATTAAACTGTACTACAAAACTAGTATAACCTTATTGTATATACGAGGGCTGTTCAATAAATAATGTCCTCGGTGCTCAGAAAGAAGCAGATTACGCTTTTCAATGATTTAGTCTTCATGATTTCACTAATTAATCTCTTTTAAGTAAAATACATGTCCGTAACATTTTTAATCCAATTTCTGATCGTTTTTAGAACTGATTTTTGGGTATGACCCTTAGTATACTGGAAAATGGCAGATCCAATGATTTCCCGGACTTGTTTCTTCCTTCTGAAAGGTGTTTTTTTTCCAAGTTTGGGAATAGAAACAAGCCAAAAGGTCAAAGATCTGGCGAATATTGTTAATGTGAAAAAACATTAACTTTATGTTTATCCCGAAAACCCCTTTACTCTTCAGGGCATATGGGTTTGGACGCTGTCTTGAAGAAATTCATTGTAGTGGATTCCTGATTCTGGGCCCTTCCTCTAATTAACTTTTTGATTTTTTGGCCAAAAAGTGCTTTCTAGACTCCTCCAGAAATTAAACTGTCTCTCCGAATACGATTTTGAACAACAATACCACTAATGTTTAAGAACATTACATATAAATCTGTCTTTGTTCTCTTGCATACCTGTGCACTTGTCAGACATTCGCCGTTTTTATCAAGGAAATCTTATGGAAAATTTTGTTTTTAGAGTTTTAAGCAATAGATTCATGTTCCAATATCTGTTTGAAAATAAAACAAACGTGGATAACTACAATTACTGATATTTTAAAATAATTGTTAAGAATTTCGTACACGCTGTCGTTTTCACTCATTTTTCAAAATTTTGGGTGACATTTGAGTATCAAGCTTTTTTACCGTCAAACGTTTCTTAAATACAGTGTAAACTACCCCCGATGTGATGTCTATCAAATTTGCAGTGTGTCTTAAAGTCAATCATACATCATCAAATATTATTTGTTGAAATTTGGCGAACAGTACATAAGTTTTTAATAATTTTGTTGGCAAGGAGGGTCCCCATTTTTGATGCCCATTATATAATTTTTTATCATTGAAATCCACCTGCTCTTTTGTTTATAAAACAGGCATTGGTTGCTGTAAATGTCACATATTTCAGTGAGTATTTCTTTGGGATTTTTAACAAGTTTTACGGCAGCTTTAATGAAGCTTTTATTTTCACTCTAGTTTACTGATTCTTTACCATTCATTTATAATGCAGTGTCTCGAAAAGCCCTTGTTTCCCAGCTTCTCACGATGAAACTATGTGATGAAAAGTGGTCACATAAACTGTTTTAAATTCATGAAAGATTCAATAATGAGAGAACGTCAAGTTTAATGTCATATGATATCTGTAATGCATGTCATATAGTTCAGGACATTATTTATTGAACAGCCCTCGTATCTGTTTGTCAATTTTGAGGACAAATGGCCAACCGGTGAAGAGCAAATGAGTTGTCATGATGGAGAGCCAATAAGATACAAACCAACGTTGGCCCAAAAATGTTTTCCTAATATTGAAAGAAGAATAAGTGGCCCAACAACAGCTCAATTATATCCGTTCGTTGGTCCGACAATAAGCCAACAAGTTGGTCTGATTAAGGGCCGATGAGCAAATTACCGTTGGCCCAACATTAATTGCTTACAATGGCCCAATTGTACAAAAATGACGTTTGCCCAATATTGAAATAATACATTGGCCCGACAGTGGCCAATTATTAACTGTTATATTGGCCCAACAATAAGCCAACAAGTTGGTTTGATTAAGGGCCTATGAGCAAATTACCGATGGCCCAATGCTGAATGGAAACGGTGGCCCAACATAAGGGGCATTGTTGGCCCAACAAAGGTCCAATATCATCTTGCTATTTGGGGCATCCCTTGAGTAATTTAAAGTAAAAAGAAAAGAAATTAAGGTATGTGTACCCATATATCTTTTCTGCTTAAAAATTAGGTAATGGGCTCAGTGATTACTCCAGATTCGGAGGGATTCTGTTTTTTGAGAAATAAGGAAAATCAATAGGGGGCCTGTCGGCCCAGAGCCTGTAGAGGTCGAATGTCTTTGCCTGAAAATGAATTTAAACATTTCATGTTTCACCCTACATCCACTTCTGTAAAACCCAATAAGGTCAGAGTTACTCTGGTAGTCGCTCTGGCGAGAGTTAGCGAGACTACAGCGAGATAGGGCTTTTGATTCACGGAAATGTGGCTCGGTAGTGACTAGCACATAGGGACAAGGTAAACAGAAAATATATGTTGCGTTCATGTTTTCATTACCCTAATATCAAGATTTTTTAGCTTCTTCTCTGCAACCACTCTGCAACCACTCAACCAATTCAACCAAATTTAATGTGAAGGAAAACACTGATTGTGAATTTATTAGTCCCTGCTATGTTATTTTAAATAAGACTGCCTCTTCCAAAATCATGAATTTCATGGCTCATTTTAGGATCAGGGGTCCTTAGGTGCTAATGCGGGGTCATATTGACTTTAAAGTGAAAATGCATTATTTCTTTTAAAATCCAACATTGTGAATTTCATGGCCCCGGGGACAGGGGTTTTGGTTTTGGGGCGGGGCTCTAATAATTATTTAGTGCAAATGCATAAATTGTTGGAAAATATTCTTCTCTGCTCCTGGGTATTAAACAAACTAACCAGGTACATAGTTAAGTTGAATAAGAGTGTCTCTTCCAAAATTGTGAATTTCCGGGCCCTTAGATTGGGTTCTGGTGTTAGGGTGGGGCTCCATTGATAATACATGAATTCTTTAAAAATCTTCTTGTGGGGTGCACGTTTGGTTATACAGTGGAAACGCATTTTCTCTTTGTTACTCTGATCTACCTCCGGGTATTAAATAACCTAAGTAGGCAAGCTAAGTGTATAATTATTATAAGCAATACTGCCTCTTTCAAATTTTGAATTTCATGGCCTTTGATTTAAAATACAAACCAATTTAATTGTTGGAAAGTTTTTACATGATACTTAGGTGACCTATGAAGCCCGTAAGCCTCTCGTTAATAAAGATTCTACCGATGACTCTGCATAAAACTTTTATTGTCATCGTCATGATTCTAAACAATTATTAACTCACTTGTTTCTGCATCACAATATGTCGTGTTCCTATGCAGGATGTAAATATGAACTCTTGGACTTGACTCTGTGCTCCGCATTGGTTCCATGCGTGTGGTGGCATGTGACACTGTGCTCCGCATTGGCTCCCTGCGTGTGGTGGCATGTGAAACTGTGCTCCGCATTGGCTGCCTGCGTGTGGCGGCCCTTTTATATAACAAAATTATAAGAAATTAAATGCTTAAGAATATTCTTCAAATTAAATAATTAAATTTTTGTTAATCCAACATGAGGCCTACGTTGCTTTTATAATGACCTAAGCACGTATACATGCTTACGTTCCTTATGTATATTTCCTGATCTGACCAACATTGCCCAACACAATAAGTAAAAATCAATTAAATTATCATCACTATGAAGAAACATTTTCAGAAAAAAATAAGAATAAGAGAAATTGTCTTGTGAAATTGATGGGATATCCACCAAGTTCAACATGAGAGATATTGTGGTGTATTTCTGAATCCTGTTATGCAATAGACGAAGTATGTTTTTTAAAAAGCAGCTGATATATCTCCCTAAGTATTTTATGATTGACAACATATACTAATCTCTCTAATTAGCAAAGTTCACTGTAGAAACCGAGTTTGCTTGCATGCTATGCTAGGTGAACAATAAATTGATTTCTTCATTTTACAGAAAAAACAGAATTTTAAGATTGATAAAACATTTGGATTGCTATTTTTTCGCGCATCCAATTTTCTAATTGAACATTTATTCATAGTTTTCCTAAAGTAATTAATACAACTTATCAATATGTTTTTTGTAATCAAATCTTCTGACAATGTTCAACATCGAAGTCAACAAGTGTTAGCAAAGAAAATTTATAAGAACTTTTTAAGATGCATCAGTCCTCTGCTTCAATGTATACCTCTTTTCCAAAATGCTAATGCTTATCCAAAAGAAATCTAATTTACATGTGTTATTCCCAAATCCACACAAGTTTAGCATACTTTGCTGATCAAAATGTTTTGACATGGTTGGCTTATCATAGTGATGATATAAACGTAATTTGTACTAGTTGGAGTTATCCCTCTGAGCGTATCAAAGACCCTTAATAAAGATAAAAGAAAAGGCGTTGTTCTTGATGTCAATAAGATGATAAATCAATCGAAGGAGTTATTTTTTTGAATTTGACCAGCAGCAATTGTTAATAATGAATGAAAAATTAATTTATAAAATGAAGATTGTTACCAAATAAAAAATGCTTACCGTAATGGAATGAGACAACAGCAGAATATCAATATGAACGCTGTTATCAAAAATGCTTTCAAAATTGTGTAGTCCTTATCTAAAAAAAAAAGTTCTTATTTAGTGTTCTCTCCCAAAAATCACAACTTTTCTAATGTGCTTCTTTTAAAAAAAAAATCATTACAACAAAGGATACTTTATCGGGTTCCAGTAAATATTCAAACAAGTTTCTTGATTGACATTCACTAGGATGTTAACAGTAGTCAAGTAGAAACTTTAAGATTACTATACAATTACATATTTAAGAAGTGGTCTAAATCAGATGTGGATACCTTAAAATAATAAGGAACTTCGGAAAACTTTATATAACATGATTGTACCAATATCAACAGCTAAAAAACTAATGAATTTTCAATTGTATACAGAATCATTCGACAGGAAAAAAATTAAAGTCCATGCTTCATGTTCTCAAAGACATCTGCTTAATTTTACTTACCTTCTCATTGCTCATTAGCAAAATATTTTGTAAGGAGAAGGTAACAAGTGTTTTGACAAAGTCTGCTTCATATGAATACAAAGTTAAGTTTACTAATAACGGAGCGCACTTGGGACCCATGAAAATTCCAATAATTTTTTGGCAGACTTTGTCAGAAGAAGGTCAGGCACCTCGGTACATTGATATTTCCGCAAAATGACGCCTCGGCTCCTACAGGTCGGCCCATTTATAAGACTCTTCTGCCCAAGCATTTAATTGTTGATTGATTGTATACTGTTTAACGTCCCTCTCCAGAATATTTCACTGATATGGAGACGTCACCATTGCCGGTGAATGGCATCAAATTTAGGCCTATGCTCGGCACTTACGGCCTTTGAGCAGGGAGGGATCTTTATCATGCCACACCTGCTGTGACACGGGGCCTCAGTTTATACGGTCTCATCCGAAGGACCGCCCCATTTAGTCGCCTTTTACGAAAAGCAAGGGCGTAGTGAGGACCTATTCTAACCCGGATCCCACGGACCATTTAATTGTAAAATATATTATTAATTTTCGATTTCAGAATTTGCTGCGACTTTTAAAATAAAACATTTAATTAAAAAGTAAGCAAAAAGGATAATTTTTATAAAGTATGAAATAAACTATCCCAGGTACACATATTAAAACTATATTTAAGAAATGAGATGAAGGTACTTTTTGATAAACAAACACGAAGCCGCAGTACATTCTTTCAGGTTGGGGTATCAAGTGCAAGCGAGTCATATTGGTGACGATGAGAAGGTAAGCGCCATTGAATATTGTCTCGAACGTTTCTTATAAACGCATTTAATGGATTCAACCATATTGTACATTAAGAATATTCTGTTTGTTTTGTTTTTTTAATTCTCACATCAACCTCCCATGCAAAAAAAAAAAATGAAAAAAAAATGGATGTATTTCATTCCATATATACCTATCCCACATGTTTCAAATTGTCGAAGAAACAAAGCAAAATGATACAATAAAATACAATTTATAGAAAATATATTTATTAAATCGTTAGAAAGATTTGATATTTAAGGAAGAAAACTGTTTAATTGTCAGAAAAAATAATTTTATAAAAATGTCAATTCAGTCTGTGACACTAGATGAAATTTTTTCTATCATAAAATTCCCTTGCAGGGCCGTAACTACCACTGAGGCAACGGAGGCAATTGCCTTTCATTTTCATTTTTTTTTTTGGAAATGAGAAACACAACACAAGCAGCTGGATCAAGATTGATCATTTATTTGTTTGATTATAGCCACCTGAGCAATTTTTTCAGCTATCCAGTGAGTGTCACCATTACCTATGCTCGGCGTTCAGGGCCTTTGAGCAGAGAGGGATCTTTATCGTGCCACAGCTGTGACATTGGGCTTCGGTTAACTTTATGCGGTCTCATCCGAAGGACCAGTCCCCATGTCCCAAAGCGAAATTCGGACTACGGCGATCGATCATTTTAGAACTGCAGTTAGTAAAGTGAAAACTATTCAGAATGAATCGACGGGAACGATCTTTCCCGATACCCCTATTGACTTAAATAATTTTATCTTTTTCTGGGGAAAAGTCAGTTTCGTATTTATCATTGTTTATATTTACATTCAGAAGTTAAAATTCAACTGAAGCATCAGATGAGTATTGTGAGTTAACGTTAGTTGGTTGGTTATTGATTGTTAATATAATAAAGTGGTAAGCATTTTCAAAATCAAGGAAATGGTCCAAAATTGAGCCGTTTGAAGCAATTTTTTTACGGCCCTGCCTTGGGCCAAGGTGTCATTTACTGCAAACCAACTATTATTCGCGTCAAGTATTATTTGGCAGTTTGAAATATCTCTGCGACGATTAATGTCGGCGACTAAGGAAGCATTTTCTACAAAATAGTAAGCAAAATGATTAGTTCGCGACGATTTATATACGCGAGTTAAAGTAGGTCGCGGAACTCGCGAATATTTCTCGCACGCGAATAAAAGTTGGCTTACAGTATATGGGCATACACACACATATTGCCAATCAGAAACTCAGGCATCTTTTTGGTGTCGACTTTAGAGTAGTTGTGTGTACAATCAGAATGTTTTTAACAAAATAATTTTGCAGATGACCAATGACAAGATAAGTAAATTTACGTGTTCCATTTTTATTGAAAAAGCAGCTGTCAATAATATCGAAAAGCCTGGACTGTAATTTATCATGGGGAATGGGTGTGTATAAAGTTGAAAAGTCGTAAGTTTTTAAGCTGCTGATTTTTGATTGATTAATTGTATACTGTTTAACATCCCTCTCCAGAATATTTCACTGGTATGGAAACGTCACCATTACCGTAGAAGGGCTGCACATTTAGGCCTATGCTCGGCACTTACGGCCCTTGAGCAGTGAGGGATCTTTATCATGCCACACCTGCTCTGACACGAGGCCTAGGTTTATACAGTCTCATCCGAAGGACCGCTCCGTATAGTCGCCTTTTACGACAAGCAAGAGGGTACTGAGGACCTATTCTAACCGGATCCCCATGGAGATGTTGATTTTTGTAAAATCTTGTGATTTCAAATCGTCCAAAAATTGTGTTTGTTATCTCCATATATTTCATATGTCACTTCTTGCCATTCGGAAGTTATTCCCGCCTTTGCAATTTTAAATAAATTTTAAACTTGGTAATAGTTTTTGAATGATTTGATATCAGGCTCTTATACTTGATTTGAGCATTTATTGTGGTAACAAATCCTGAGTATACAATATAATGTTTTTTGATTTTGACTTTGCCCAAGTTAGATTATGGTCCAACTAAAAAAAATACATTGACAATAAATTTGAATGAATGGTGCTCTGGTTTTCATCTTTTATCTGTGAAAGACGTTTCCTTGGGTATCCACCATTCTGACTTTTCCATTGACCTCTGAGCTTGACCCACTTTTGAATGATTGCCAAGGTTTGCATATTTTGAAGAACTTTATCCTCAGTCATAACATATAAACAGTTGGTATTAAGGGATTCTTGTATCATGGATGAGGTTTTTTCTTTTGAAGACCATTGTGCATTAAATTTTGATATCATTGCGCAGGCAGAGCTTATACATGTAATATTAATGTTTTAAAGAAGATTGATATATGTTTAAAGAACTACAAACATTTCATCCGATTAAAAATTATATACCCGGTACATTGTATATTTAAACTATGTTTGATTTGTTGCACAAGCACCGTGAAAGGTCCTATTTATCTCTCTTTCTGATCACCATCAATGTACAGTGTATTATATTTTAAACGATAAGATTTTATCCTTGTCCTTATTTTATCTTTATCTGATGTGATGATTCAAATTTGTCAAAACCCAAAACCTAATTGCTTTCCATTTTAGATGCAGTGTGTAAGATAAACACTCGTATAATGTATTGTAATCCTAAAAGAGTTTGTGTATAAACCAGAAATAAAACACTTACGAAAATGAAAATAATAATAAAAAAAAAAAAACATAAGACCAAGTTAAAAGCTAATTTCATTGTCTTTCCTCTTAACTGTAGATCAGTGTACCCGGTAAATAAAAAACAACTCGCTATCAATACGTGATACATACGTACGGAGACCTTGACTTAGTGGATAGCAACAGTGGACGTTGTGGTGGATGAAAAGCTCTTGTCTTCAAGAAGGAAATATGACTGTTCTGAACACAAGCTAGGTTAAAGTCATTCAATTCGAACATCTAAAAGATTCAGTCCGAATAGAATACATGAGAATAAATCTATGTAACATTTACAGACCACCACCTTCAACTCTTAATGGTTAAATTACCAGTCAGTTCTTTACAGAATGAGAGGGACACCTATATTGATTAGAATACTATATTTCCTCAAGAGCTAGTAATCACAGGTGATTTCAATTTTCACGTTGTCATTCGTAGTGATTCTAAATGATTAATATTTTATTGTTTAACGCCGATCCTCGATCTCAGCCATATTTCGGTGGCTAAAATTTGAATTCGGAATGAGCCTGCTCCTGATCAAAAACAAGAGAAACTATCTCTTACGTCTGAAGGGGGGGGGGTGAAATTCTTGACACGGGGCATCGTTTAACGTCCCATCCGACGGACACACAAGCAGGTTGGTACAATCCCTTAACGATTAGAACTATATACAACACGTGGACGAGCCGATCCATGTCGACAGAAATATTCTTCACTTTTTTTTACATTACGATTTAGTGAAATACTACATTAATGTCCTCAAATCAAAAATCCTATGTTGAGTGATGTGCAAGGAAACTTGTGATGTGACCACTGTGATATACATGCAACTTTTAACTGCAGAATGTCCCAACGACAATGAAAAGAGGTTACATTTAGAAGGCTTAAGAAAATCAACATAAATGAAATGAATAGAAATACAATGTATCAAAAACAATAACAAGAGGCATATGCACGAAATGGGAATCCGTCTGTTGACCATTTAGAAAAGAGGCACAACGAATGAATCTCTGATATTTTGGACACTCATGCGCCTTTTGTTAGCAAATCCATTCTTATAAGAGCTAACACACAGCGGTACACAGACGAGCTTAGGACAACAAAACAACAGAAGCTAATAGCGGAGGGACTTTTGCGTAGAACTATACCGGACATACACCTCCAGTTTTTCAAAACGGAATGTAAGCATTCGGGCCACTTACTTCACAATACCAAAGAGGAAAAGAAGATTTTATTCTTATAAAATTCAGGAATGTACATATGATCTGAAAAACGTCTTTCAAGTGACGGATTTATTGATGGACAAGAATCAGGAAAGTCCCCTCCTAACATCATCATCAGGTGAAGATCTTGCAAATGAACATTCAACATTCTTCATACAAAAAATGACGTTCAATAGAGAGACACTTAAACATTAAACAGGAAAAGACAGATTTTAAGACTCAGACATATATTATAATGAACCTATATTAAATGATTTTGAACGTTCCGCAGAAGATGCAGTAAGATACCAAATAATGAAGGCACCCAGTAAATCATGTGAACTTGATCTTACCGACAAAGACACTGAAAAGGTGCATGGATCCAATAATACCACTTGTCACAGGCATTGTTAATTCATCTCTCGATCAGGGATATTTCCCGTCTGCTTTGAAGGAAGCCATAGTTTGTCCACTTCTTGAAATTTGAACTAGATAAGACAGTGTTGAAAAACTATCGACCTGTTTCAAACTTGACTTCAATCTTATATATATTGGAGAAAGTTGTGGCTCGTAGAATTTATGTCCACTTAGATGCGATTCTTCGCGATCCTCTTCAGATCAGTAGGCATATCGTCTCAGGTACATGTACTCTTCGGAAACATTTCTCATCAAGATCCATAATAATATTGTAAACTCGCTGTACCAGCAATCTTCAGCAGTCCTTGTCCTTTGGATTTATCCACTGACTTTTTATGTCATTGATCATGAATCTGTTCCACTAACGCGGTGCTTTTAAGTGGATCAAGTCTTACCTCAAGAACAGAAAACAATGTGTCACCATTGGAATCGTCTGATCAGATTCATAACAGTTGCCTTTTGGGTGTCCCAAAGGATCTGTACTCAGACAAAACTGCCTCTTTTCCTAACCCATTGGAACCATATGCCATCGACATGGTATGATAAATGACTGCTATGCAGATGATACACAAATCTACATGATTATAAGGCTTCTGAAAATTGAAACAATTGTTTTTCTCGACTTGAAGCGTACCTTTGCGAAATTTGTTTATGAATGACATCAAAAGTACTCAAACTGAACCAAGATAAGACCGGGTTAATAATTTTCACCACAAGGGCAGCACCAGAAACATCTGTTAAAATTTTAAATAAAAGTTGGTGATATTAACATTGCAAGCGTGCAATGTGTGAAAAACTTATGCGTCATTTTCTATCTACAGCTTAATATGGAAAAACAGGTATCTCCGGTCATCATTTCATGCTATTTCCAAATATGCAATATTTGAGGTACATGTATACGGCGTTTTTTTCATATTTTAAGAAACCTGTAAAACCATGATGAACGCCGTACTCATTGCCGTATTGGACTATGGTAACTGCCTTCTATATGGAGTTTCAAATAAAAGAGAACATTAGAATGGATTCAAAAGTCCAGTATACTGCAGCTCGTCTAGTTACAAGATCATCGAAACGGGAGCACATAACTCCTATTCTAGCTGATCTTCATTTGCTTCCCGTTTATTACCGTCAACAGCATAAAATCCTGCCATATGTATACCAATATATCCAGTGAAATACTGTAATCTATACATTGAATAAAAATGATATCCTCTCACAGAGTGAAAAGATATCAAAATGATATCAATTCACAGTGTGACAAATATCAGAAGTGCGGTAAAACTCTCGATTTTTCCTTCCCATACCGAGTGTTGTAAAAAAAGTGTTTCTTACCTGCTATAAGATAGAAAGAAGTAAATAAACCATTTTGAAAGAGAACAAAACTGCCAAAATTACCCAAAACATGTTGCTAAATCTGTGTTTACAATGTTTTCACCTCATCTAGCTATGACGTCCCTTCGTGTAGCCCATGACTGTATTACAAAAAAGACTGAGGCAAAGGAAAAAATCAAAGAATTTTTTTAAATGTAATAAACAGAAAATTCAATGTTTTGTGGTTGAATATGGAATTTATTCACTCATGTAACAAGATTTTTTGCAAAATATCCTGTCCCACTCGTGAAATGAATTCCATATTCAACAACAAAACATTGAATATCCTCTATATATTTACCTGGTTCATATGGGTTCCGTAAGTTCTCATCTGTTAAAAAAAAAAAAACATTTCATTTAAAACAGACAGGCAGTTAAATAGACCAATAAAGTAATAGAAGTATAATATAAGTATAAAACCTTCGAATTTGTCTTTTTGGAATTAACGAGTGATACTTCACAATTGATATTGGCTGGACTCTGCTCCTTCAGTTAGCAGGAGTATTATTCCTTGTGATGTTGATATCTACAGACTTTGCTGCGATATGAATATGAATGAAGTTGGAATTTATTTCTAAATTAGATTCCATCTATATCAATTTTAGCGAAGATTTCTTAGAAGTTATCTTCAAAAATGATTATATTTCGTGTTATGGATCAAATCACTGAATATGTACTTAATAATTAAATGCTGAATTATTGCATAATTTACACATAGCTAATAACGTTTAATTATATGTTTATCTTCATTTAAAATAAAACCTTTTGTTTATAGGAGTGTACATTTTATTAGTTGCTTAATAAAATGTAACAAACGTAAAAGTAGTTTCTTTTCCAAGGTCACCGGAAAACTTATTGATTGCAGGTTTTTAATCATAACAAAAGAAAGTGGCAGTATTTGTCAGTCCGACATCACACTTACATGTACACACCAAGTAGCTTCTCTAAATATTATCAAGAACTAGTTTTTACAGTTTTATAGCTAGATAACGAGAAATTTATACTTAGGCTAATACATGAAATATGAAAGGCAGAGAGAAGTCCCTAATCAGTGAAGTAAAAAACTTTCATATTTCTTTGGTAGAAAGCAAGACATTAGCTTAAACCTGCAAAAAGCGAAGGAATTGCTAAATTCGAAAGAGATATATACTAGAAGAAGTTAATTATTATAGTTCTTAGCACTAACGAAAACCTCATTCAAAGAAGTACTTGAATACGTATAGAATTACTTGTTTGTGTTAATGAAAATGTTTCAGTTATGCACTGCTCTCTGCAACTGTACGTAATTGTATCTCGTGTTTGCTACAAATATGATACTATAGGGTTATTGAACTTATGTTGGTGAACATTGGCACTCCTTGGCTATACAAATGCACGAGCTTGCGAGTGAATTTGCGCAGCCAACGAGTGCCAATATTCACCAATATATATTCAATAATTCCTTCATTATATAGCTAAATATTTTCTCATAATTCATAAAAATTATTCCAACTAAAAAACTCAAATCAATGATTTTTTTAGTATCGGTATTCAAATTAACGCCTGTTCAATATCACATCATTCCGATAACCCCATCGAACCTTCGTTATGATTTGTTAATTTAAATTTTAATGGGTCTAAAACGTACTTAATTTTTAATATATAATTTTAGTTTATGTAAAGAATAAAGACATCTTACCTAGATGCCACTTCCTTTCTTTAGTTAAGCTCGAAGAATTTGACCAAACGACTTTTTTGCTTACAAGGGGGCGTTCGATGTTGATGCTCGTATTTGGAATGTTTCAGGCACACTTGTATACGTTATACAAACGCAGCGTTCAATAAATCGTCAAGATAATTAACGCTAAAATTCTCTAGATTTTTGGTAGTATTTTATAAGAGACTTTTTATTTGCTATATAATAATTGGACTTTAACGCATGCCCATTGTACATTTACCTGAAATTCATTCTAGCTATAGTTTGAATATATATTGAATCGAAATTTGAAGAATTTTTAAAATTTGTGACAAATAAAAATGAAAATCCTTATATTTTGAAAGTCATGGGGGCCGTTTAAAGAATAGCCGGCATTTGAATGGCCAACGATATTTCCTATTGATTGACGTGGTAGACATTTTGGAGGGGGATTATGCAGTCCATTTTAACGTTTGATAGAAGCTTGATTTATGAAAACTAAGGACCTCCAGTTTGTACTATATGCCCGTTGCACTATCTAATGTGTCGATATTGAATTTTAATGTTTTTCTTGGAAAACGATAAACTCATGATACAGCAGTCAAACGTCGCACCTTATGAAACAGAACAGAAGCCAAACGTTGACATTTTTTGCCTCATTGATGTTAACCAATACTAGCGGGTGTCTGAAACCAAGATTTCTCTATTCGCACTTTACCAGCAGTGACATTTAACAATTTTACATCGACAATGAACTCTTATTTCTATTATTGGCCCCATGAACTTTCAAAAGAGTGTTATCATTGGAAAAAAAAAATACCTGCAGGGTACCAGCGATCTGCATCTGAAAATTAACAACACCCTGTTATGTACTAGAACATACAACATCACTATTTTCATTAAGTTTTAGAAGATTGCAATGGGGACAGTATGCCAAAATACTACGCACACTAACTTTTGATTCCAGCCTACATTTTACATGTACACCCCTCTTTTGAATAAAAATGACACTTTTTTGAATTACCAACAAGAGTTACCTAGTGAATGAATTCTAATATCAATACCAGTGTCAAGTTGTTAATTGCTTACTCTTGCAACTCTTTGTATATCAATTGTAATCAGGTTTTAAAACATAAAAAGATTTACAAATATTTTTCAGATTTCAAAATTCTCATAGATATGCATTATGGCTAAATGATCCTTCTTTTTTTCACTTTTCACTTAAGTTAACTCATATTAAATAACATTTTTATCTGTAAACATACCCAAAGCTGTTGGTTGTCTACTTACACCTGATTTTAATCTGATTGATCAATATAGTTAATTGCAATCGGTAGCGTATCGTATAACAAATTGTAATTTTTGGCATCGTGATTAAAATGAAAAGACGTACAGTATTTATAAAAGTTTAAATGACTTTGGAACTTTTTTACTGGTCTACAAATGAAATGAAAAAGGTAAAAACAACGAACAGTTGTCTTTATATATATATAAATTATATTATATTATATATATTATATATAATTATATATATATAACGTCATAACGTCATAATATGTTACGTTTGTATGTAATGTTCTGCATATTATGACGTTATGACGTTATGTTGCTATGTTACGTATTATAAAGCTTCTGAAGATTTGAAATGAAAGCGCTTAAGCTAAACTAAAGGTTTTCGTGTTTCTTTTTTAAAAAGATTTACCTATATATATATACATATATACATATATATATATATATATATATATATATATATATATATATATATATATATATATATATATATATATATATAT
Organism: Saccostrea cuccullata; assembly: GCF_032062105.1. Lineage (NCBI taxonomy): Eukaryota > Metazoa > Mollusca > Bivalvia > Ostreida > Ostreidae > Saccostrea > Saccostrea cuccullata. The sequence goes on along the minus strand of NW_026922889.1, from coordinate 178,602 downwards.
ATATATATATATATATATATATATATATATATATATATATATATATATATATATACACACACACAAATTTGTGAACAGGTCAAATAAACACGGAACTCTGGAAATTCAAGAGATGGAAACAGGTGCCTTAGAGTAGTAAGTATTCCCTGTTAAATATCAGTGCAGGGACACACCTATCAATTTGACCCCATTTACTTTTAATAGAGTGTTATCATTGAATAAAATTACCTGCATGGTTCCAGCGATCTGCATCTGAAAATTGTCATTGTTAAAATCAAAGCCTGTTTAAGGATATAAAACAAACATATGAAGAATTTCGCTCCCAAAATAATAAGAAAATTATATAGTTTTAATACAAAATAAATTGCCCATCACGGAAGTTAATTTTTTTAGAGAGACAATTGTTTTTTCTCCAATTCATATTGTTATTTAAAAAAAAAGTAATCGTCCTAAATAGCTAACTTGCAAATAGAATTCATGGTATAAAGTTCTTTGGTCCCTTTCAGTTCTTTTTGAAATCTGTATTCTGTACGTGATATTTATAGCAAAATCGTTAGGAAGTTAATCGATTTTAGCGATACGCTATGATTATTTATGAAAGAAGATCCATGCATTTCTTTTTCGAGAAGTGGTTTGATTTCCTTTTATTGAGATAAAAAACTTTTTTTTAACATTCATCGCAATCTGTTTGGAACTCTTTCACAGCTGAGAATTCCATTTTGAAATTTGTAAATAAATGAAGCGACATTAAGATTTGCAGTGGAATACGTTTTACAACTTTACATGATTCATATCTAAACGTTAACTGCCTAAATATCGGTAAATATCGGTGAATATCTACAAAACCATGTGTGTATGTTATATCTTAGAGTTGAAATCGATCTTGAAATTTATAGTTAAGATATTATAACAGCAAATTTGTAAGTGACATGAAACAATGTTGATTGGCCATGTTTTTGTAGAATGAATGTTCCGTGCTCTAAAGATCTGTCCCTGTGTACATAACAACAATGATAACAAAAAAGGAAATAATACAAAAGAAACTTTCCAGATTTTTTAAAATTAAATATTACAATGTATTTTTATTATTCATTTTTATTAAGGAAGAACTGTCTTATTTTTCGATTTCATGATGTGATCAATCGATTGGTTTGCCTGATAATTTGCATAAAATGCCGAAGGCGTTTATGCATAAAATTTTAACACAAGCCAATCGATTGGTCATCGTTTTAGAATTATTTCATACTATAAAAAAAAAACAAAGGAGAAATAGACCTTGACAAAATCCTTTTTGGGAACCCAAACTTGGGTCAACAAAATAATATCAATATTGTTAAAGCCGTAGATAAGTGTATTAGAAATTCGAAAAGATTTTTTAAAAAAAACAGCGTAATCATTCTGGATCCTTTACATCCTTTTCCTTCTTTCATCTCTCCCTGCACTCCTATACCCTTCCTTTCTTATCTCTCTGCACCCTTTCCTTCTTTTTTGCATTGTAGATTTGTTTGTTGTTTATCAAGTGTATATAAATTTGTTTTTTTGTGTTGGAGAGGACATTCTAAGTTGGAATAACTTGTGTCCTATCCCATTGATTATGTTTCAATAAAATATGTTTAATTCAAATGAAATCGATCATCGTCATAAAATTGAAGAAAAACTGACAGTTATTCCTTATAATTACATGCTTTTGATTCCGCCAATTCACGTGCTCTAAGCCCAGCGTCTGTCTACATTTGTCCCGCCCCGCACGTGATTTTTCTTAACTGCGCCTATCGATGAACCAGTGCATTCATGAAGAAATAAAGTACAAGATAAAAGATTTTATTAGTCCAATTTGGGGCCCCGGAGGAGCAGAAAAGATTTACAAACAAAAGAATGAGGAGGATCCAAATGATAGAACAAACATGATATTATATATAATGAGAGCAATTGATAAAAACGTATACTGAATGTATATACATGTACATCTATTGTATATATGTTATAATATTATAGTCGAAGGCAAGAAACTGGGAAAAAAGTACATTATTTCATGTATTTCCTGAACAGAAAAATTGAGAGTAGCAAAAATGTTTAGGTTTTTTTTCTCTAGTTTTAGAAAATATCAATTAATTTGTTGTATCCCAATTATTTAGAAAATGCCAACAGTTGAAAAACTGTAATGCTGAAAATGCATCAAAAGATGCACATGGCCATTAAGGGGTTAACAAACGATACAAACAATCTGACTCAGTTATATATACATTTGGGATATCTTTCCATTATATAAACATACAGAGAGCAAAAATTTTGAATTCTGTATGAAGTTTGTCATAGGTTAAGGTCAAAACATTGTCGAATCACACGGCACAGTGATATCCGTCGGTTCATAAATATAGAATGGCGTGCTCTACTTGCTTTCCATGTATAAAATATGAACAAAATAAGCAAGTTGAATAATTGTTTTATTTACAACGTACAAATATTTCATACATGTTTTGGCGATCTATTTAACCTGTGTACACAGAGAATATACCGATAGGCCTAGTCTTTGTTTACAAGTTTTAGCCTCTGTCACTTTTGTCAGCTGCAAATAGTTTTTTACGTTTACATGTAACCTTTTTTTGGTAGACCTTAACTTAAATCTTCATGATATCGACTAAAACTATAATTTTTTCATTAAATTCTACTCACGAGAAAGGAGTAAATCTGTTAGAAAATATCAAGCATTGCAATCACGCCACGAAAAGCTGACAAACACCTCGATCGGCGCTTTTGTAGTTCAATGTAAGTTGTCACCAGTGTTTCCGTGGTTTTATTTACATCATAAATATGCCTTTAGTTACTGAAATCGTAGATTGGATGTTTTGATCAAATTTAATTCTTGATTGCGAATTAACTGGCTCGGACAAGTGTCTCCATCCATCGGATCAAATCTTCGGAGAAGACCATCACAGGATTTCATCAAGTGACTGACCCACTTCAATTCCCATTGAAGTTTATTAAATTGTTATTAATTTCTTAAGTAATCATCACTATCGCCGCATGACGTCAAAATCCTGAAACACGATGTGAAACGAAACAAAACGAAAGTATTGTTGCAGGGCAAACAAGACGGTAAATGACTCTCTCGGTCAATCGGGTTTTTTTAAAAAAAACAAAATTATTTGATGAATATCAAATAGTACAAAATTAATTTAGGTTGGATCATTCTGCAGACGCTTCATTAATTCTACCGGTACCATTGGCATCAAATAACACCACAAAATCAGAATAACTCAAATTATCAAACCTGACCTACCAGTTTGGAGAACTTTTTTGAAAGACTACAATGGAGTATCAGTTATTAACACCCGTTTGGTTGACAGCCACACATGTCAATTGTTCACAGACAGTGCTGGGGGAGAGCAGGGTGGATTTGGGATATATTTTGGTGGCAAGTGGGCTTGGGGTCTATGGCCACAACACTGGGGCTCAGTGGGCATTCTTAGAGACATGACATTCCTATAGCTGTTCCCTGTGCTAGTGGCTCTTACAAATTTATAACAAGTTAAATACCTACGAAACACCAGACTTCTTTTTCACATTGACAACATGTCAGTGGTACACATTATTAACAACTCCACATTGTCCAGAAACTTTACTTATTACAGTGCTATACAACATTTGAATTAATGCTTCAATTATCCGTACTAAAGCAAATTCAATTATCCTGATGCAATATCTCGTTCACAGTGGGCCCGTTTCTGACAACTTGCACCAGAAGCAGATTTCTCCCCCCCCCCCCCTCAGTTCCAGACCATGTATGGGATAATTAGAGAGAAGAGGCATCAAGGCTTTTAAATGGCCCTCTATCTGTCAACACACAAAAAGAATACAACGCAGCAATTGAAGGATTGCAAAGTTTTCGAACACAATACGGGTTAAATCAATCCTGGCAAGTCTCGGTAGACCAGCTTTCACACTATATAGCCCTTTTCTCCCTGTATGAGAATTTATACCGATAAGCCTGTTTGTACTTAAAAACCATTTCTCATCATCATTCAATCAATGGTCACAACGAGATAACTAAAGTATATGTAGTACCAAAAACACTTTCAAGAAGGCTTACGTAGATTAGCCGGTGTAAACAAAGATTTACGAATTCCCATCTCTCTAAACATTTCATGAAAATTATTCAGACCCTTCCAGTTGTGTGTCGATCTCCTTATGAAGCTTCACTTTTTGCTGCATCCTCCTGTTTAGCTTATTTTTGTTTATTGACAGTAAGCGAAGTTCTGTGCATTCAACTCTCTTATCTACATTTTGTTTCAACAGATCATCTCATAGTTAAAATTCAAAAGTCCAAACTGATCAGATAGGTCACTCAGATTTAGTCAAATTAACCAATCAACCTGAATTTAAGATCTACCTTGTTAATCAGATCAGAGAATATATCAAATCTAGGTTAAGCAACTGCAACATACTGCATGTGCATGTGAACAACTAATCCATCACACGTTTTCAATTTCAATAAGTCTTGCAAAAAGCACTCAATTTCTTGTAAGCCCCGCGTCATTATAGGTCACATAGCTTTTGCATAGGTATGGCCGCTGAATTGGCAAAACAAGGGGTATCAATCAACCAGATAAAATCACAAATGAGATGGAATTCAAATGCTTATCTAACCTACATTAGCACGGATTTTCAAGGTCTCATTTTGGAACAACTTAAAAATCATTAATTAACAATTGTATTATATTTCAGAATGTTACAATTTTTCATTATGCCTTTAACATGTTTAACACTTAAAACATTTAGTCTTTAATAATTTCAACAAAGCTTTCCAGGTGTGTCCATCTGGATTATTCGATCCTCAACACCATTAGCAGAAGTGGCAGCAGAACATAGGCCTGGGGTACTAACTTGAACTTGCCAGCTTCAATTACTTGGAAATCAATGTTGTAAGGGGAGTTCAGTGGCATAAGATTGAAAAAACCATTGCAATGATGTCTGTTAAATTTTCTCCCCCTGATTGGTTAATTTTTCATGTCGGATCAAATGATCTGAAATCTGGTGATATTACCTCAGTATCAGAATAAACAAGCTAATGAAAAAAGTTATGGTTCAGGAAGTACAGGGATCCGTTATTGATCATGATCATAATATTAACGCAACAGAAATTGACCTCTACCGTACTGATGACACACACTTATCTAAACTAGGCAAGCAAATATTTATTAATAATCTCCAAGCAGCAATGCAGTTGTTCTTGCTGAATAACCAAAGTATTTTTCCCGCAACAACCCAGTAAAACAGAATCATTTTCCTTTCCTATGTGCAAACAGTAGTAAAAACAAACATAGGATGGTTAAAGCATAGACATTTGTAAATAGTTACAAGTACATAATTTACCTATGTGTTAAACACAGAAAATTATTCATAATTTTGTGGGGGACATTGTTCAATGTCTGTGGCCGGGCTGGGGAGTGCGTTGCGGTAGCTGATCACAAATCTGCTCCAAAACCTGTTGTCTCTTCCCACCTGCTACTTAATGTTAACAATAAAGTTGGCCAAGAAGGCTCAGTACTTAAAGGTTGATAGTAATAGTGAGTGTTACAGCTAGGCCATTGCTGGTGCCAAATCCACCTCCCTACATGTACAAAGGGAGGGGATGCTACGGGTTGGGGCATGTTCTTTGGGAGGCAACTGCAGGGCAGTCTACTGGGTCCTCCCTTTCATGCAGTATACAAAGTACCTTTCAAGAGACGGGCGAGAAGGGCATGTATCACTACCCTCCTCAGAACGCGGTGGCTCTGGGCACCTATATTCACATCAGGTTCCCAGTGGGTCCCCTACGTTGGGTAATTAAATTGGAACACTGGCCGCCTCCCCAGTTCACCACAAATTTTTTACGCAATCTTTTCCACCTTATTTTGATTTATTTTCTGTGTCTAAACTCTTTGTCTATAAATTAAAATGTGATAAATGTGCAAGCTTTGTCATGTTGTGAATTCGGCTAAAAGGCAGTTCCACGGAGTCATTGTGCATTATTTCAATTAATACAGTTTTGTATTTTTACAGTAATTTTTTGGTGGTTTGAAAGACTGTAGCTAAAGGAGTAATGTTTATTTTGAAAGAGATTGAACAGCTTTTTAATGTCCTAACATTACATGTGTAGTACAAGATAAACGAGAATCCAAGCACACGGATGAGACCATGTCTCAATCATGGTCAATGCTTCAGATTTAATTGCACAATAGTCATCTAGTAAGGTCAAGTTAAAAAGTAGCCAAGTATATAATTAACTAGTGATTATTTATATGAGGTATAATAATCACTATAAAAAGCTTAAAGGTACTCAGAAGAGTGCCTTCCCATAAGAAATAAACATGTGGAAAATTCAAAACGTTGTTAATTTTCGGTACTGTTAAGGTTAAGTTTTTTCAGAAATACTTTACCGTAAAACTTGATCTCTTAGATCAAGACTAAAGGTCATGTACATAATGTATATTCATATAATTTTAGAAAATGGGGTCACACTCCTAGGTCAAGTGGTCAAATAAAGAACAAAATACACTTTGTATATAAATTTGGCCTAAGAAAATTAAGAAAAATGAAGTAGCAGCTAATCTGTCATTACCCCGCGAAGTCATTTTGAATCAACCCCCTTACTTGAAACATGCATAGGAAATAGCGCCAAAACGTCACATATCAGAATTATAAATTCCAAACTTTACCCGGATTTCAGTTTTTGGCAAAAAACTAAGAATTTTAATGCACATTTGTTAATATTTTTATATGAGCACATGCAACTCGATGAATAATATTTGTATATATCAGTGCAATTACTATGACTAGTCGAAAAAAAACTTATTTCGTCAATCGCGTTGCGTGTGCTCATAGTTAAATTTAAACACTTTACATTTCCGGAATATTCCCATGGCCTATACTTTTAATGAAAAATCACTTAAATATGTAACAAAGATACCTGCACGTTGTCTTATATCCAAAAGTACATATGTAACAATAATTTAAATTCTAAAAAAATATATTTAAATATATAATTCGGATTTTTAAATTTCGTTCGGCGGTTTCTGGACAAAAAGTTCTAGCTTGACGAGAACCCAAGGCCAAGTTCGACAAGTGTTGTTCAAAATGTGAATGTAGACTACAAATGATGTGATTGGGTGACTGTGTAACATTGTAAAGACTGTCGGTAAACTCAGCTCGACTACTGCTCTCCGGCTATCAATATGTGATTGTATTAGGTAAGGATGGATTGACAATACAATATCTCGATATCATATGCCTACATGTTGATCTACTAGTCCTAGTCCGAGATTCCTCTGACTCAAACCCATCCTTTTATCTGTTGATGTTTTGGCATGTGAGGGGTTTCATTAAAAGAAAACAATTAAAAAATATGAATTATCATTGCATCAGCTTATTACTTAACTCTGGCAGTCAAATATCTAAACACATGAAGCGCTAAGTGCATTCTGTGCTATGTCAAGCATGTGTCGATTTGTAAACATCGATGTATTTAGCAAAATGCCCTCGAGAATCAGTTATCGGAAAGTAAATGTATATAAAAATGATAATTGTCAAATGTCATTCAAGTCTGTGAGCTTTATTAATCCCGAGTACGGGCGATTGATTGGGGGGAGAGGTGGGTTAGGGTACTTTATGAAGATTTGTCAGTATGTCCCCTTAAAGTGAAACATTCTGAACCAAAGAGAGTTTATGTATTTGGCAATATTATGGAAATATCTGTCCAGTGATGTATTTTTTATAAAAATTTCTCACAATCCTGCAAAGTTAAACTATGACATCAGCCAGGTAGGTACAAACAAACACTCAGTATTTAAGGCATATGTGGCATGTTTCTGCTAGGTATGAGGGGTTAGGAAGATTCCACATTTTCAAGAGCAGGACTACTAGTATTTCTCGAGATGCATCCAATTAAAGGAAATAGTCCTGGTCATGGAGAACTCCGATCTTTATAATATTTCCTCGATATACTTTTTAACTTTTTTATTATTCCAAAATCAATTACAATTTTGTATTCCAATGCAAAAGTGAAAAGAAATCCAGAAGGATTAAGGATATTATAAAGGCCTAACTCAGATTTAGTTTTTGAAGCAAGGATTAGCTCCTAACATTAAATGTGTAGTACAGTTTTGGTCACGTGACGGTCAGGTAGATGGACGCTCTTTTTACCTGCTCCGGGTTTTTGACAATTCTGTAGTTATTTGTGGGACTTTAAAACCTTATTTTGTGTACTAAACAACATAAGAGGTATTGATAAACAAATTCAGCCAATTTCTATGCGATTTTCCGATGTGATTGTAAAATTTTGCATTTTGTATGTGTGTATACAATTGTTTACCGTGTCGTGGAGTTCACGAGTGAGAACTTCTCGGGTAAGCCTTTTGTTAACAATCATGACTTCAGACGTTCCAAACATAATGCTCAAGCCAATTTATCTGAAGAACAAGGATCTTCAATCTGATCAGAATAACAGGGTTACTGATTTTGATCTCTATGAGGCGATTCACGATAAGATCGGAGATAACATCCACTGTATTCAGCGAGATAGAGACCTTTGGCGTGTGTATCTTAAGTGTACAGAGAGTAGGACAAAATTGACAATTGAAGGATTCGAGCTTCGTAACCTTTCTATACAGGTATATGACTCAAATCCCTATACTACAGGGGCAAATAGCCCGAATGATCCAGTTCTTAAGGTCACAATCAGCGGCTTGCCATTATCTGTTGATGACAGCGCTATTATGGAAATGCTTGACAGCTTCCAAGTAGAATTGAAAAGTGACATTAAGTACGAAAAAATCAGACATCCTACGACACACCGCATGACAAGCGTGCTTAACGGCAACCGTTTTCTTCACATTAAGCCTCTGGAACCAGGAAAATCCTTGCCCAGATTTGTAAAATGTGGAGATATCAAGTGTAGATTGTATCATTATGGTCAGGAAAAGGGTGAATCTCGGGTGCAATGCTACAATTGTTGGGACACAGGACACAGGGCCAAAGACTGTACAAAAGAAATCGCATGTCGTGTATGCAAACAAACTGGACATAAGCCGGGATCAAAAGATTGTGAGCACTATAGCGAACCTGCTGATGGATTAGTGGTGTTTCAAGTAAAAGAAAACCCCCTATCCAATTTCTTTCCCTGTGATGTTAAGGTCTTCGGGGAAACCCACAAATCAGCTGAGCACGCCTACCAGCTTACGAAAGCTATTCGATCTGGAGACTTCAACGCTACCGAAAACATCCGCGTTGCTCCCACAGCTCTTGAGGCTAAGAGAATAGGAGATAAAGTGAAGATCCCAGAAAAGTGGCAAGATCAAAAAGAAACGGTAATGGAGGAGATCATACATGCTAAAGCTACTCAGGTACCGGAACTTCGCGAGAAACTGGAAAATTCAGATGCTAAAACACTATTCGCCGAAGCAACTAACGATATATTCTGGGGAACCGGGCTATATCCAGATGCTACCCTCCATACGAATCCGGAAAAATGGCCGGGCGAAAACCGGCTAGGACAGATTCTGGGTAGGATAACATCAAAACTTACAAAAAGACTCAGAAGTACCTCACTTCCGAAAAATAAGAACCCAGACGAAAATCAGACAAATCTGGACGGCTTCATTCGGGAGGCCAGGAGAAACTCAAACAGGAAGAGAAATGTAAAGGACCAGGGGTAATTTAGCAAATATAGCTTTATGTAAATGAGTACAAACTTACTAACATTCTATTCTATAAACGCTCGTGGTTTAAATACTTATAGTAAAAGGATTTTGTTGTTTGAATGGATTAAAGATGCAAAATTTGATATAATTTTCTTGCAAGAAACACATTTTATTGAAGCAAATGAAGTAATTTATAATTCACGTTGGTTTGGGTATAAAATTCATAGTTTTTCTGATTCAGTGTATAGTAGAGGTGTATCTATTTTGTTTAAAGAGAATCTTGATATCGAAATACTAGATAAACATTCTTCGATTGACGGTAGAAAATTAATGGTAAATGTTAAATTATCTGAACAAATTTTAACTTTGGCCAATTTTTATGTGCCAAATAAAGAAAATGACAAAATTATATTTTTAAATAGAATGTTGAAATGGGTCAATAAATATGCTAAAAGTTTGGATAACTTAATAGTTTGTGGAGATTTTAACTGTCAGATAGATATCATCGAAAATAATAGAAATGTAAAGGCTCTTAGAAACTTTGTGAAATCATTAAATTTGATCGACTGTTGGTCCTTTAGTGATAAAAATAACGAACAGGGGTACACGTGGTGTGATGGGGAATATAATCCAAAATCTAGAATTGACTACGTATTTACGTCAGAAAGTTTCTGCTATAGATTTGATCAAATTTTATTAAGAAAAGCTCCTAATTATGACGGGACAAGATTTAGTGACCATTTAGGTTTATACTTTGATTTTTGTACCGCAGAAAATATTAGAGGGAGTGGTTATTGGAAAATGAATACGTCACTTCTCAACAAAGAAAAATTTTGCAATGAAATGAGAAACTTTATTAAACAAGAAATATCTAGAATTCATGATCCTGATCCGGTTTCTTAATGGGAATGCTTGAAAAAATCAATTAAAAATTTCACAATAGGCTATTCTAAAGAAAATGCTGTATCCAAAAGAAAGCGAATTGATTTCATTGAGAATCAAATCAAAATATTGGAAAATAAACCCTACTCGCATATAAATATGAGATATAAAAGACAGCTTGAAAATGAAATTGATGAATTATATGCACAAAAATGTAAAGGGGCTTACATAAGATCAAGAGCTATCTGGATGGAAAAGGGCGAAAAAAGTACTGCATATTTCTTAAATTTAGAAAAAAAGCAACAGGGCGACAATACGATCAATAAAGTTACTAATGACGACGATATTGTCTTTATGGAAAATGGAGATATTATGAAAGCTTTAGTCGATTTTTATAATGCATTATATGAGAGTAGAAAAATCTGTGATCAAGATATTGAAAAATACCTTGAAAATATTGAATGTCCTAAAGTTAGTGAAAATGATAGAAATAACTGCGATAAATTACCGACCATGTCTGAGTGTAAGGAAGCCATTCATCATATGAAAAATAACAAATCTCCTGGTTCTGATGGACTTCCAGCAGAATTTTATAAAATATTTTGGAATGATATTAAAGATATATATTTCTCATGTTTAATCAAAAGTATTGAGATCGGAATTCTACCATTCTCACAACGAGACGCAATACTCTCCCTTATTTAAAAAAAAGGTGAAAAAGATAAATTAAAAAATTACAGACCTATAAGTCTCACAAATGTGGACTATAAAATTTTTGCACAGATTTTAGCTTTAGGATTACAGCCTGTTGCTAAAAAAATCATAGGAAAAGAACAAAGTGCATATATCAAAGGAAGATACATGGGAGAAAATGCGAGACTGATACTTGATAGATACGAGCACTGTATGAATCACGATCTTGATGGCATATTGTTATTCTTAGATTTCGAAAAAGCATTTGACTCTGTTGAGTATAACTTCATGTTTAAAACATTACGAAAATTCAACTTTGGAGAAGACTTTATTGATATGATCAAAACTCTTTATAATAATCCTACGTTCAAAATTAAAAATAACGGCTGGATTTCAAAATCTTGCTCAATGAAAAGGGGAATACGTCAAGGATGCCCGGTGTCTGCGCTTCTCTTTATTTTCGTATTAGAAATACTTGCTATCCAAATTAGAAATAATGAAAATATACATGGCCTATCAATTAATGAGAATGCCTCAAAAAATATTAAGATAGTCCAACATGCTGATGACTGCACAAATGCCTTAAAAGACACTAATTCATTGGCAACTACTCTTAATATTATTCACCATTTTAGTAAAGTTGTTGGTCCGAAACTTAACTTATCTAAAACTGAATGTATCTTAACTGGTTCCTTAATTGATGAGTATTGCAATAATAACGACCTATACGGTGTAAAAATTGCAACTGAAAGTGTTAAATCTCTTGGAATATATTTAGGTCATAATAAAGACGTGTGTTATGAAAAAAATTGGCTAAGTAAACTTGAAAAACTTGAAAAAATCTTAAGTGTTTGGCGAAAACGCAACTTAACAATATTTGGAAAATGTACAATAATAAATACTTTAGCGGTATCAAAGCTTGTTTACAATGCGTTTATTTTACCTAATCCAGATAAAGAATTCTTTAAAAGAACTTCAAAAATCATTTTTAACTTTCTGTGGAAAAAGAGAGAGAGGATTAAACGAAATACATTGATTGGTAAAATTGAACAAGGAGGAATAGGAATCGTTGATATTGAAAGTAAATTTTCTGCTGCAAAAGCTTCGTGGGTAAGAAGAATATTGGATAAAGATACAATCACACACTTTACTTTAAATAGTTTATTGGAAAATAGTAATTTATCTATAAATGATATCATTAAAACAACGAGTTGCAATTTGAATGAAAAAAAATTCTGGGAATTGACTAATTTCCCACAGTTTTATGTGGAAGTATTTTCAATGTTTAACAAGTGCAAAAAAATCAAACAAAACAACAAAATTCTGAAGGAAGAATTTTTATCCCAATTTATCTGGCACAATAATTTATTCCGATATGATTCTAAAACATTATGTTTTGAACAATGGATCAAGAGTGGTATATTATATGTAAAAGATCTTTTTGATGAAAACGGTGAAATGCATGCAATAGATTACTTTTGGGATAAATTAAAATGTAAAAACAATATTTACTGTGAATATATTATGCTAAAAAAGACATTAAGACCTTTTAAATCAAGGCTTGATTGTTCCTATGCCAATTATATTAACATTCATAATAATGACTCGTTTTTGTTTAGAAACAATTGTTTTAAATCGATCAAATCTCTAAAAAGTGATTTTTATTATTCGGTCTTAGTTCAATCCAAATTTCAGAATTCAATATATGAGAATAAGTGGAATAAGTATTTCAACATAGAAGATAAATCATTATGGAAGAATATATACATTTCAAAAATTTGTAATATGTATGACAAAAAGATTGCAGAATTCAATTACAAACTGATTAACTGTCTGTTAAATACTAATATAAGTGTAAGTAAATGGAATAAAGATGTATCACCAATGTGTGAGTTATGTAATGTATCAGAAGATAGTGAACATCTTTTATTATACCCGCACTTTCTAAAGAAAGTTCGGGTATATTGTTGTTACTCATGTCCGTCCGTCCGTCTGTCACACTTTTCTTCCCTAAACTCCTCCTACATTTTACACAGTAGCTTAATCATCTTTTGGGAGATGGTTGGTGGGGTCATGTAGATGTGCAGTAAGGTTTTGGAATTTTGATTTTGCCCCGGGGGGTCAAATGGGGGTCGAAAAATGACGTTTTTTATGCAAAAAGCCCCGTCTTCCCTGAACTCCTTCTACATTTTACTCAGCAGCATAACCAGCTTTTGGGAGATGGTTGGTGGTGTCATGTAGATGTGCAATAAGGTTTTGGAATTTTGATTTTGCCCGTGGGGGTCAAATGGGGGTCGAAAAATGACGTTTTTTAAGCAAAAAGCTCCGTCTTCCCTGAACTCCTCTTACATTTTATTCAGCAGCCTAATCATCTTTTGGAAGATGGTTGGTGGGGTCATGTAGATGTGCAGTAAGGTTTTGGAATTTTGATTTTGCCCCGGGGGGTCAAATGGGGGTCAAAAAATGACGTTTTTTAATGCAAAAAGACCCTTCTTCCCTGAACTCCTCTTACATTTTACTCAGCAGCCTAATCATCTTTTGGGAGATGGTTGGTGGGGTCATGCAGATTTGTAGTAAGGTTTCTGAATTTTGATTTTGCCCCAGGGGGTCAAATGGGGGTCGAAAAATGACGTTTTTTATGCTAAAGCCCCATTTTTCCCTGAACTCCTCTTATATTTTATTCAGCAGCCTAATCATCTTTTGGGAGATGGTTGGTGGGATCATGTAGATGTGCAGTTAGGTTTCGGAATTTTGATTTTGCCCGGGGGGTCAAATGAGGGTCGAAAAATGACGTTTTTTATGGAAAAAGCCCAGTCTTCCCTAAACTCCTTTTTCGTTTTAAACAGTGGTCTTATCCTCTTTTGGGAGAGTTCACTCTTTTGAAATTTTGTTAAAACATCAAGGTCAAGGGGTAAAAAATCATAGCATGTTGGGAAACATCTTGTTATGGGTAATGTTCACTTGAAATGTGAAAGTCGAATCTCTTCTCAATGAAAAGGAAATACAACATTATACATTTGGAAAGGTCTTATCACAGGTAATATGAATGCCCTTTCATTTATCTTTCAAAATGATTAATTCAAAGCAATTAATTTGTTAATGAAATTAGGTCAAACTTCAAGGTCATTGGTAATAAAAATCATAGTGTATTTAGAATGGTATTGTCCCATTTAATACTAATACACATGTTTAATATAAAAGTCCTGTCTCTTCTCATTCAAAATATACGACCATGATGACCAATTGCAAGGTTAAATTTATTGTGACAGATGGGCAGATTGACAAACAAATGAGATTTAATGTACCCTACCTTAGCGAAAATGGGGGACAATAAATGTCTTTGCTGTTCTTGAGAAGAAGATTTATGTTGGAAAAAGTCCCCTGCATATTTAAATGTAAATTGGTTGAAATTGGCCCAGTGGTTCTTAAGAAGTTAATGTGAAAAGTTTGCAGACAAACAGATGGACAACAGAAATCAGCACATTTCAGAAAACAGTATGCTTATAAATAGTTAATCAAGGTGCTTTGGGTAGCAAAATTAAGCTAAACTGGTATATCTAAACTGGTATATCTAATTCATCCGCAGAGCTTAGTATATTTTAATATGCACAACCTTTTCAACTCTTATCATAATTATTTTTTAAAATTTATATCACCATGTCTCATTCAAGGGAGAACTAGAGATGTGACCAGATGTATATCTGTTGAATATAAAATAATTAATATGTACATGTATACTGTGTTTTTTTAGTAATTTGTTTGTTTGTTGTGACAGCAACTGTTATGGCAGCTTTTGGCAAAGGTTGAAGTTTCTCAAATGTAAGTCAAACTCCAAGGTCAAGGTCAAAGGGTCAAAATTGTTGGTATCAAAGGGAAAGTCTTGTCACAAGGAATACACATGTGAAAAAAGAGAGAAATCCCTAGAACTTCCTCACCTGTTCAAAAGTTATTGCCAAGGTTAAAGTTAAATTGGGTTCAACTCTAAGGTCTAGGTCAAAAATAATTATACCTGTTGAAAGTTCACAATGATTACACATGTTAGAGCATGAAAGTCCTAGCACCACCTGTTCAAAACTTAGGCCAAGTTTAAGGTATTTTTCTTGTAAAAGTGGGTCAAACTCCAAGGTCAAGAGATTAAGAGGTCAAAATTGGTGGTACCCATTAAAAGGTTTTGCCAAAAGAAATTTACCTATGAAATATTGAAGCCATGTGTATAGCCCAATCCACTTAAAACTTATGGGCAAGGTTAAAGTTTCTGTGGACAGACAAACATACATAAACATAGGAAACAAAATATGTATATATAGTTAAATGAAAAAATTTTCTACTATTATGGAGTCATAAGATCAATTGTCATTTCAGGTACAGGGAGTCAGTGGCTAGGGAGATCAGACCCCCCCCCCTGGAATTAGCTGTTATTTAAATAAGACTATGTACTGCAGAGAATAAAAATGACTTTGGACATCCTTCCCCTTAGAAAACAGGGACTCCACCATCATTGTTTTTATTATTATTTTTTATTTGCTTCTCAGGAAATCTTGGGCTGATTTTTTTGACTGAGGTGTGACACCCCCCCCCCCTTTCTGAAAAAAAAATTCTGGATCTGCGCCTGTATATACTGAATGTCCGCAACGGGAGATAACTTGACAATGTGAAATTTGTCGACTGTGGCATGCGATGATCTTTGACCCTTTTTGAACTTCAACCTAACCATGTGCATTTATTTATTTTTATGCAATCTATACTAAATCTTGTACTTACCGAATGTCATAGGTCGTGACAACGAATTCATGAAATATAATCCATATTATCCAATTAAAACACAAATGATTTTAACTGACCACACTGCATCGTCAGCATACATGTGCTAAATAATCTCATTCGACAAAGCTTTGCTGATTCCGTTGCCAGTATGAATCGGCCGAGGTGTGCCGAGAGGTGATATCTATAAATATGATAATGGGTGACGCAAACCCAATGTGAATGTAGAAAATAAGATGTTCACAAGTAAAACTGTTTAGTACAAGAACAAATTTCAAACTATTATAATAAACTATGTTTTAACATAACTTTGCCATCTAGGTCTATTTTTTAAAAATGTGAGAGTGAGAGAGAGTGTGTGTGTGTGGGGGAGAGAGAGAGAGAGAGAGAGAGAGAGAGAGAGAGAGAGAGATAGGCATTGACAAATTAATCGGGTTGTATTTTCAATGGGTTTTTTACCCGACCAAGTACTAAAATCAGTTTGCACATTTTGATAAATTCATCAAAAACGCTTTGTACTAAAATAATATGTCGTTGAGAAAGTAAATTTAAAAAGTTCCAAATTATGGGCAAAATATTTATCTGAATCTAATTAAGTAATTTACTTCAATCATTAATTAAATTCTGTTATTTCAGACTGGTAATGAATTAAGTATTCAAAATACATATGTGAGGCTCATAGATCATATGGTCACCTGAAAATTTTATGTTCAAGAAGAAGGTATGATTTTAGCTTTATTGCGCCCTAAAAATGTAATGACATCAAAATGTTTTGAAACTGGCTTAAATTTTAGTTAAATAAATGACTCTGATAACTCAGGAAAGAATCTGGCATGAAGGTTTACCATCCTGCAAATATGACGTCATAAATGTGAAGCATTTCTCTATTTTCAACAGAAAAAGCCTCAAAATGGCACATTTCAAGGGTGATTTTCCTTTAGAAAACAGTGTCCACAGCCGTCGCCCACGTTAATTTTTTGATATTTTGTGCAAAATTCAATAACAAATCACATATCTCAAGATCTTTGTGGGCGATGCCTGTGGACAATGTTATCTGAAAGGAAATTCCATTGAAAATTGGTGTCTTCTGCAACTTTTTAAGAAAATACGGGAAAATGCACATGTTTATGACGTCATAATAAGCATTTAAAAACACATGTGAGAAAAACGACTTGTATGAATTTTCTGCATTGAATTTCAATTATTTAAAAAAGCATGAGTTTTCAACTTTCACACCAGTTTCATTTTTTAGAAAATCACAGGGCAAAATTTGTATGGAAACCATACCTTCTTCTTTGACGAATACATGTACGGTGATAATTATGGAATTATTTTGACTTCTTCCTTGGAAAGTCCAATATGAAGGAGTGTGTATTTAGAGGCAAACACCATAGTGCGGGTATTACTGTCTCATGATAGCATCTAGTTTTCTTGTACAATTACAACATATTTGTGGAGGAAAATCAGTATATTTCTAAAATTTAATGTTTCATGGAAACGTATTATGTTGGGATTTTTTAGTGATTTATCAGAGAAAACATGTATTTTGAATAATCTTATCTCATTTATTTGTTTTACAATCTATAAATATAAAATGAAGAGTCGATTCAATAATGAAAGAATGTCAGAAGTAAATTTGAAATCTTATGTTAAAAATTGGCTTTTTTTACAAAATTCTATTGTGAAAAAACTGGTAAAATAAGAAACAATATGTACACTGACGTAGCAAATTGTTTATGAAAAAAAAATTATGGTGTAGACATACCCAACACATGAAGAAACCAGTCTTCATGTGTGGTAGCTAGGGGTTCTCATTATGGACAGTGCTGGTGTTGAATAGGACTCCTTTTGCTACCTGGATTCAATATTTATTTATTTCTCCCTATGTATTATACATTCTATGTTTATACACTCTTAGAATAATTGCATTAAATTGAACAGATAAATTTGTGAATGTTATAAAAGAAAACAAAATGCTTGTTATATACCTATGATACGTATGATATATTTATATATTTTTCTTTCCTTCTCTATAAAAGTAATATAACTACTGAAGAGATAAATTTGTGAATGTTATAAAAGAAAACAAAATGCTTGTTATATACCTATGACACGTATGATATATTTATATATTTTTCTTTTCTTCTCTATAGAAGTAATATAACTACTCTGATATGAACATAAAAAACATTAATTGTGATGTATGTTACAATTTATATCCACTATGTTGTATATTGCATATGCTTTTAATAAAAAAAAATAATAAAATAAATGTGTAGTACAAGATAAACGAGAATCCAAGCACACGGATGAGACCAAGTCTCAATCATGGTCAATGCTTCAGATTTAAGTGCACAATAGTCATCTAGTAAGGTCAAGTTAAAAAGTAACCAAGTATATAATTAACTAGTGATTATTTATATGAGGTATAATAATCACTATAAAAAGCTTAAAGGTACTCAGAAGAGTGCCTTCCCGCAAGAAAGAAACATGTGGAAAATTCAAAACGTTGTTAATGTTCGGTACTGTTAAGGTTAAGTTTTTTCAGAAATACTTTACCGTAAAACTTGATCTCTTAGATCAAGACTAAAGGTCATGTATTTAATGTATATTTATATAATTTTAGAAAATGGGGTCACACTCCTAGGTCAAGTGGTCAAATAAAGAACAAAATACACTTTGTATATACATTTGGCCTAAGAAAATTAAGAAAAATGAAGTAGCAGCTAATCTGTCATTACCCCGCGAAGTTATTTTGAGTCAACCCCCTTACTTGAAACATGCAAAGGAAATAGCGCCAAAACGTCACATATCAGAATTATAGATTCCAAACTTTACCCGGATTTCAGTTTTTGGCAAAAAACTAAGAATTTTAATGCACATTTGTTAATATTTTTATATGAGCACATGCAACTCGATGAATAATATTTGTATATATCAGTGCAATTACTATGACTAGTCGAAAAAAAACCTATTTCGTCAATCGCGTTGCGTGTGCTCATAGTTAAATTTAAACACTTTACATTTCCGGAATATTCCCATGGCCTATACTTTTAATGAAAAATCACTAAAATATGTAACAAAGATACCTGCACGTTGTCTTATATCCAAAAGTACATATGTAACAATAATTTAAATTCTAAAAAATATATTTAGATGTATATTTAATTTTTATAATTCGGATTTTTTAACTTCGTTCGGCGGTTTCTGGACAAAAAGTTCTAGCTTGACGAGAACCCAAGGCCAAGTTCGACAAGTGTTGTTCAAAATGTGAATGTAGACTACAAATGATGTGATTAGGTGACTGTGTAACATTGTAAAGACTGTCGGTAAACTCAGCTCGACTACTGCTCTCCGGCTATCAATATGTGATTGTATTAGGTAAGGATGGATTGACATTACAATATCTCGATATCATATGCCTACATGTTGATCTACTAGTCCTAGTCCGAGATTCCTCTGACTCAAACCCATCCTTTTATCTGTTGATGTTTTGGCATGTGAGGGGTTTCATTAAAAGAAAACAATTAAAAAATATGAATTATCATTGCATCAGCTTATTACTTAACTCTGGCAGTCAAATATCTAAACGCATGAAGCGCTAAGTGCATTCTGTGCTATGTCAAGCATGTGTCGATTTGTAAACATCGATGTATTTAGCAAAATGCCCTCGAGAATCAGTTATCGGAAATTAAATGTATATAAAAATGATAATTGTCAAATGTCATTCAAGTCTGTGAGCTTTATTAATCCCGAGTACGGGCGATTGATTGGGGGAGGGGTGGGTTAGGGTACTTTATGAAGATTTGTCAGTATGTCCCCTTAAATTGAAACATTCTGAACCAAAGAGAGTTTATGTATTTGGAAATATTATGGAAATATTTGTCCAGTGATGTATTTTTTATAAAAATTTCTCACAATCCTGCAAAGTTAAACTATGACATCAGCCAGGTAGGTACAAACAAACACTCAGTATTTAAGGCATATGTGGCATGTTTCTGCTAGGTATGAGGGGTTAGGAAGATTCCACATCTTCAAGAGCAGGACTACTAGTATTTCTCGAGATGCATCCAATTAAAGGAAATAGTCCTGGTCATGGAGAACTCCGATCTTTATAATATTTCCTCGATATACTTTTTAACTTTTTTATTATTCCAAAATCAATTACAATTTTGTATTCCAATACAAAAGTGAAAAGAAATCCAGGAGGATTAAGGATATTATAAAGGCCTAACTCAGATTTAGTTTTGAAGCAAGGATTAGCTCACTGGACTAACACACAAGATATAGTCCTGGTCGAGGGGGAAATGGAATCTTGCTAACTCCCTCAGTGATATACTTTTTTAACTGTTTTATTATTCCGATACAAAAGTAAAAAAAAAAAAAATAAAGGGTTACAATTGACGAGGAATGGGCTTTCGGTGTGGGGATAAGCTCACATGACTAACGTACGGGGATTAGTCCATTTACGTATTATACTGATACAAAAGTAAAATGTAGAGGATTACGAATAACCAGTAATTAGCTTCTGAATAAGGGATTAGTTCATATGATAAATGCATGGGGAATTAGTCCATTCACAGTGATTTCTAGGGAATTATTCACATTTTACTATCTAATTTTTATATAGGGAAAAATCAGTATAGAGGTACATTAATCACATTTACATGTAACAATCTTATTTTTATATATGCAGTGAAAAATCAGTAGAGTTTTTGATAAACAATGTTAAATTGTTATTACACCAGATAATTTGTGATACATGTTTTAGTTCACCTGAACAAAAGAATGAAGTGAGATTTTCTAGTCATTTGTTTTTTTTTCTTATGTTTGTCTGATTGTCTGTTTTACCCTCCCGTTAATTTTTCACATTTTTGTTGGGCTCCACTTTTTAGCCCTTTTTATAAGTGGACAATTAATAAAATCAAATATATTATTTTTTACAGAAATCATGTTCCTGTGTTACCATGAAATGTTTAGAGGTTGGGATTTTATTTCCATGGTGATCATGATGAAATTGCAGCAAACACAGGTATGATAAAAAAAAATTCATAAGAAAATGGAATCATACATGCCAACATTTGAAAATTCCCATGGGGGATTTAGCGCGTGACGACAATTTTCAAAGCTTTAAATTCGCGACATTTTGTCGTGAAATTAAATGATTATGAAATGATCTTTTTTTTAAATTTATAATATTGATATTATTTATCAATACAACTTAAGAATTAATTTAACACAAAAAATAATGTTTTTCTTTCCAAAATTTAAATATTTCTACTAAAATAGGTGCCTCTTTCATTTAAGAAGGGGTATTTAGTTACATATGTAAACAACATTTTTTTTACCAGAACACATAATTTAGTGAAAAATTGAAAATTTTACAACTTTTAACTCATTTTTTCAAAGGCTAAAAAATATGAGGTTTTGATACTGTAAAGTCCTGTTTCTGCTGTTTCTGGACATATTTTTGAGATTTTTTTTATATATAATAGAAATTCTAATTAGATATTATCGCAAATCTTGCTTCAAAGTAAACACTTGGACCGATAAACTATTGCGTTAAGTGACGACACTGATGAATCTGACTGAAATACAATTTCGAAATCCAACAAAGAATCTGATGGGTGCTTTTCTATAGGCCCATGGAAACAGCTGTAAACAAGTGGTAGGCCTCTACTTACTGAGCGAAGTATATAGTGGCCCTATGTAATACCTTATTAAATTATTGTGAGTACGGGTAACCTGTATAATGATCTTGATTTCTTCAAATAAAATCCGATACAGGACTGGCAGAAGTTAACTTAAAATGATACACGATGCACCACGGGCATATTTTTGCAATTGAAAAACAGGGCCATTTTCCTGTTTTTTCTTCAGTACATCAATGAAATTAAACGTACTTAAATTTGGAAAATGTATTAGTGATATTAATTATTTTTTAGTGAACATATGAATAATATTAGCCATAATACAGTAAAAAGTGCACTGCATGAAAAAAAAACACACAAGGATTTTGACTTTTTTCTGATGACATGTTTTGATATTGCCATGACGACCATTAAAATAACAGTAGCACACACACATTTGTAACATTGTATTTTTGACAGTCGTGACATCAAAACAGACTTAACAGTAAACTTTTGAATAAATCTGATGGTTTACCACATATGAATATATATATATATTCATCAGGTGCTCCGGGTATTACATATAGCTGGGTATATGCTTACGTTTAGTACGCGGTGCAACACCGAAAATGAAAAATGCAGTGAATAGAAAATCGACAGAATTACATGTACAATAAAATGAAAATAGGTGTGTCATTGAAACGCTTTAAACATGTACAGTCTGTGAAAGGAATATATCACATGCTAAAAAAGTGATTTCATAGTTTGTTTGTGTTTTTGGTTCAAAAAGTCACCATCTGTTTTCGACAATCACAAGGCCGTTGGACGCTTTCCAACTTAAATAGGCAAAGGATACTGCACGAGACTGGGCGGGTCCTAATAAACCAATTAAGACGCTTGTTTTATAGAATGAAACCGGCATGATTCAAATTGTTCAATTGTCAGATCCAATAGTGTCAATACTCAAGGCAATGCTATTTCTGTCGCAGTGTAATACTTTCAGGCAAGATTTGCGATAAATTTACAGAAATTTATACCACCTATCTAAAAGAGAATTATTTTTTTTTTACAGTCATGAAATTTGTCAGGGTTGATGGTGCCATGTGCATGGTATTTCCTTAAGTCATGCACATTACTTTTGGGAGAAGGGAGGGAAAAGAAATTATAATTGAAATACACTTGATTGTTTCATCTTAATTTTTGCATAATATTTTAATTGGCAACTTAGAAATATTTTTCATTATAGGTAGATAAAATCATCAGCTATGCTTTGTAGTTTTCTACTTTCGTTTTCAAAAAACGATCTCTTTGGATTCCGATTTTATGGTTTAATTAGTATTTTATTGTCTTTAATTTATGTTTTTAATAAAACGACTAACAGTTATCACGTTAATCTATGTGTTTCACCTTGCATACCCCTTAAAACTGACAAGATAATCCCCTAATTGCCCCAAGCTATAAGCTACTCTTATCTGGACAACTGCGTGCGTTCATGCGTGAAGTGATTTCCTGTGGCTATTTAGTAATGAACACCTGGTTAGATAAACAATGAAACTTATCTGTGTGCATTGAATATACAATTCTGACATTGTTATCCCGATTGTCAAAATTCAGCGGTAGGGAAACTTTTAAAATCTGAAATTTTAAAGTGATTTTTTTTTTCAAATCGGGAAATTAGGGCAATTTTTGTCTCCCGATCGGGAAGGCGGGATGAAAGGGTAAAATCGGGAGGATCCCGCCTAAATCAGGAAAGTTGGCATGAATTCCAGGAATTATCTTATGTATGCAGCACTTGGAAGATTTGATTTGGATGTTTGAATTGAATACTCAAGTCATTATGCATGTAATTAACTATTTAAATATTATATAACTGATAAAGTGGTTGACTGACTGAAAATTTTCTAAATAAGATCTTTCATTAGTACATATAGTGTTCATATGTCATTTTACATTTTCATACTTGTACAATATTCATTGTTTGTATTTATTAATGACCTTATATATATATTTATGTATACCCCAATATATATTTATACTTCTAGAATGCCTAAGTTTTAAAAGAACAACACAACAAGACAGATATAAGATAAAAAGGAGCAAGCAGATTTTGTCATGAGGGAAGTGGTGCCGGTGGTGTGCGTGATTGGTGTGGTTTTGTTGAAGATGCTTCTGCACTTCCGATTGATGAATCAGAGAGTGAAGAGGAAAATGACGAAAGATGTTTCTTAACAGAAGAGGAGTGAAAATGAATCACAGGCTGTTATTCAGTCAACACTGCATAATAAATTTCAAAATTTTTAAGGCCTAAAAATTATTATTTTACATTCTATTCTCTATACACACATTTTCCAGTACATATATTATGATAATATGAAGGATCAGCCTCTCTGTTCTTTTTATGATTCACATGTATCTAAAATGTATTGGTCTGTTAATGAAAGTTTTATTTAATCAGTGCTTAATTTGAATTATATACAGTAACACAGTAACTCCAGATATTAAATACACTGTATTTATCTGTACACTTACCTGTTTTAAAAATGATTTTTCCTGAAATCTAATCAATGTATACAAGATATTTTGTTTAGGCTTTACATGTGAAGATGGATATTCAATTGTAATGTTCACCATGTATTGGGTAGTGTTATCATATACATGTGGCTGGTAAAAAATAAAAGAAATAAGTGAATTTGCATTGTCTTCAATATACCAGTGTATTAATTGATTTTTACAATATTTCTAGCCCACCAAGTGAGTTTTTCTTATCAAAATGTGTCCATCGTTGTTGTTGTAAACTTGTACATTTTCATCTTCTCAAGAATCACTTGGTCAATTTCAACCAAACTTACCATGTATGGAATTCAAGTTTGTTCAGTTGAAGTGTCACATCCTCTTTCAAGGGGAGATAATTATGATTTAGTGAACAATGAATGATGTCTCAAGAACCACTGGACCAGAAGAGATGAAGGATTGTTTGGTACGGAAGTCACTGTTTGTATGCTTGTATATCTTGTTCATTAAAAAGACCGATTTCATTTAACTATCTCATTAACTCATGATAGAATGATCGCTAGCTATCCGAATGAACTAACAATATATTGAAAACTTCCAGATGGTATGATTGGGTGTTTGATAACATCCTGGGGTGCGTTTTACAAAAGAACTTCCAACTAAGACCAAAATGTTATGCAAAAACTTTCTTTTTTCTATATATGAGGAAAGGTTTTAGTCTTTTTAAAAAGAATTTAGAAAGATGTATTTATGCAGGCAATTAGAAATACAATCAATAATATTTTGCAATCACCTAAAGTTTTTAAACTTAGTTGCAAGTTCTTTTGTAAAACGTATCCCTGCACCTCTAACTGGGTTGGTGAGAACTTCAGCAGACATTAGACAACCAAAAAAGATGACACGATTTGCAAACAATATAGTTTATAATCATTGAACCACATGAAAAACAATGCTGCGAGCTTTTCTTTAGTCAAAATGATGTTTGACAACTTTTGATATGATAACAATATTTACCTCGTACTTTGGGCTCGGTGAACATTAAACACCCCGGGAAGCCAAATAATGATCATATTGTTTCAAAAACTGCATAATTGTATATTGTCAGCTCAGATATCAATTTTAAAAAGAAGTTTTGCATTACTTTGTTGGATGAATATTGGAGAACAAAAGCTTTCATTGTAATCTAGAATGACGGCGTCAGAATTGTGCATGCTAACTTTCTTACCTCATATCTCAAAAACTATCAGTGATACAAAGATAATATTACTATACTAGTATATAAAAAGCCCATGTCCTAGAGAGTATTGGTGCAAAAAATTCAAACCTCTGAAA
Source organism: Saccostrea cuccullata (assembly GCF_032062105.1). Lineage (NCBI taxonomy): Eukaryota > Metazoa > Mollusca > Bivalvia > Ostreida > Ostreidae > Saccostrea > Saccostrea cuccullata. The sequence continues at coordinate 153,116 of NW_026922889.1, read as the reverse complement.
ATAGGCCTCATGAGAAGCTAATTGTACCTTTCTTTATGTTGGTACCCAAAGACATGTCTTGTCACAAGGAAATATGAAAACTACTTTCAAACCTCTTATGATTAAAATTTATTGTAAAGTTTTTAGTTTTTGCGGACGACCGGACAGACAAATGGACGGGCCAGAAATATATATATATATATATATATATATATATATATATATATATATATATATATATATATATATATATATATATATATATATATATATATATATATATATATATATACACCCCGAATCCTCTATTGAATGCATCAACTTAATGAGGAAATAACAGGAAAATAGATACAATCTTTAGTATTATTGTTACCATAATTTTACTATTTTCATTATTTATAACAATGTTGAGATTCTTAGAAACAAAATCACATTCACTTAAGCAAAATATTTTTGATAATTCATTTCAAAAGGTCTGTTTACTTTTCATCAGAATCTCTCTCTCTCTCTCTCTCTCTCTCTCTCTCTCTCTCTCTCTCTCTCTCTCTCTCTCGCGTTTTAATACATAATGGAAAGTAGTTTTTCAGTTTTAAATGTAAACTTTTAAAAAGTGAAAAAGTAAAAAAAAAAATAAAATCTGTAACAAACCTGCTTTGGTTAGTAGGATTAGATATAAGAATAACAATGGTCCATTAAGAGTGTGATTTTTGGTTCCGATAAAAGTCATGATGCTCTTGAGAACAGTTAGTGAATGTATAAAGTTCCCCCTTTCCTTAGTTTATCAAATATTAAATATACGTAAAATATCAGTTCAGGTAGAAAAATCGATAGCACTATGTAATTACAGGTATAAAGGGTGCACGACGTCGACACAAAACTGCACTTTGAATGTCTTATCTGTTTATTCAAAGCAACAAATACATAATGCACGTAGCATCGTTTTCTAAAAACAGATAGTGGGAAACCAGAGAAAATTTTTTTTTGAAACTTTGACATGCAAAAAAGGAGGAATTGAATGTAGCTTTATGGTGTCATTTACGTGCGTTATAGTAGCTTCTAGATGAATATTAAGTCACTATTAGACACCATTAAGCCAAACGTATAGGTACGTAATGTCCGAGTTTTATTAAACTGCCACCAACTCGCCATTAAGTCACTATACGCAGTCAGTACAACTTTTTAATGTTAAAAAAATTATAATGGTTATTTCTCAAAAGTACGAGGGTTGATCCAAAAGTAATGTCACAACTTCGATAAAATCGCTATCCGTCGACGTAAAACAACAAAATTAATAATGACGAAATCTACATTTATTTCAAATCAGACCTGTAAATTTCAATTCAACCATGATTTTTACTTTTCAAAATATATTGGATTTTACACAACGTGCGATTATGTTAGTCGCCGCACCTAAATAACGTCATATGACGGATACGCGCCGTCATATATTTAAACGATTCCCTTCGTTTCATTAAAAAAAATGTTTGAGATTTCAGATCCACGAACACGTTCACAAATTTCACTTTCTTACCCTTAGTACCCATCGTACACTCACTCTTTTCATAATTAATTCTGTCAAAATTCATTGAACAGTAGTAAAAGACCAACTTAAAATTTCACATATCGCTCTATCCGTCTGTTTTTTTGGACAACAACGTCACGCACCATTGAACATTTCCGTCCGCCCTCCCATCTTTCGGTTTTCTTGTCTGCTGAGCATTTAATGACCCATCACCCACCGAAAATCGCTGAAACCATCTAAACAAGTCTCTTATTTACATTCTTTCCTCCGAAAGTCTGGTGAATCAACGTAACTGTCTCTACTGGCGATTTCTCCAGTTTGAAGCAAAAATGCATTACAGTTTGTTTTGGCTTTTTTGTCCATTTTGATATTTCTTTTTTCAATGCACCGGAATAAATCAACGATGTTTTTCATAAAAAAAATAGCAGTGATGTCATATAATTTTCAATTTAAGACTTGAAAATGATGTAAATTTTTGTCTTTTAAAGTATTTTACGTTTAGGCGCTTTTAAAAGATGCCTTTTAAGTGTTTGTCTTTTTTATACTTAAAAAAAGTACACTTTAATTTGTGACGTTTGGTTTTGACGCGGCGACACCCCCTATCTTATATGTTTTAAACATCTATAAAATAAATTCAGTTAAACATTATTGAATGAAAAATCAAAGTTTAATTAGATTTATATTTGTGCATCTTTTGGTATATAATATTTGATGATATGACGCCAAATATAAAAGATATGGACACTGTGACATTACTTTTGGATCAACCCTCGTAATTTATTTCGAGTTCACATATTTGTTGATTTTGGCAAAAATAATGTTAAGAAAGAAAATTGTAACTAAATAATACGTTCCCGACAGGAGTCGAACCCACAAGAGCGAACCTTTTATTTGCTAGGCTGTTGATATATGAGAGAAAAAAACATTTATTTCTCACAAAATCTGTTTAGACTTGGAAAAGTATTTAAATGAATATACGTTTCTTTATTCCTATATTGATTTATTAGTCAAAAACATAAATGATTGTATTTTTAGATTCTAAAAAAAGTTTTTATATAGTGTAAGTAATTTGGTATGAAACATCTTTTTGATTTTTGGAATGATTTCTCACTCCGTTATTCGCAGATTTATACGCATGAATTGATTGAAAATCAATATATATATAACACAAAAATATCCCCGTAAAAGAAAGATAGAAAAAGTAGATTGTAGTTATCTTCAATTAACTGCATATTTTTATGTCTTTTTGTCTAAATTAGTGACAATCGCTGCGAAACAGTTCCAATTTCAGTGTACGCTTACATTTGTTTTAGAACATCCTCAATTTAAATTATTTTTTATCATAGTGAGTATCAAAATAATTGTCTTTGTGCCTACTGTCATTATTTTTAATTTGGCATTTGCTTGAGTTAAATTTTCAGTTTTGAAGATATATTGTACATTGCATATAGTTTCCTGCTAGTTGTCCCGGGACTAGTGGGGACGCCGAATACGTAAGGTCTAAATGTCTAACAAGTCAGAATACTGTACACTGTTAATCTTACCCTGAGTCCAGTGGGTATTAATCTGGTCAAATATCATGTTTAATCTGATCAGCTGTTCCTCTTAAAATTGATTTTGAAAGAGACAATCATTGACCGACCAATTTTGAAAAATACTTATGCATAATCTTAAAAAAAAAAAAAAAGAAAAAAAAAAGTTATTTCAAATTTATATTATTTGTGATGAAATATTCAATGATTGACAATATATTCCATACCTATTCATTATTATTACATTTTTTAATCTTAAATATTTTTATATACAATGAAAAATTCAAAAATCATTGAACAATATATTTGCAATTATTTCGTTAAAACATATTCTGATTTTAAATACAAGCACTCTGACGTTGACCATGTTGACATAAAAAAGATGCTTGAGTTTCTGATTGACGATATCTAAGGGGTTTTTGGAGAACTGGTCTTATAACAACCGAATAGAATTCCCATGGTGTTAAATGCGCCCCGTTATTAGCATATTTATTTCCGTATTTATATGAAGCAGAATATATCCAAAATCTTACACATGAAAAGACGAAAACACTTGCTGTGGCCTTCAACTCGACACTAAGATATATCAACGACGGATTTTCCATTCTTATGTCGTTAAAATGCATTCAGGTTAAAATGAGATAAGAGATACCAAAAAATGTGACACATCTATTGGATATTTAAGTTGAAACAGGCGTTAATGGTAACCTAACAACCAAGCTCTATGATAGACGTGATAACAAACTTTTCAATCGTCAACATGCCGAAAGCATCAGTCTCATTATCTAGCGATGGGGTATACAATGAGAAACCAATGCGTTTTTTTTAAATAAAATTGCGTGGTTGCCGGCGGAACATCTATAGTAACCGGGCGGTGACTGAGGCCATTTGGCGAATCGGGGGGGGGGGGGGGGGGGGGGGGGTCGGTGGAAAATAAATTATAGTTACAAATCAGCGGTGTATCCCCCGATGTCTAAAATAATTCCTACTCGTGTATGGTGAATAGAAAGACAAATAAGTGCATCCACTTTCAAAAGAGTTTAAGACGAACATCATTTTATCATTTTTGCTTCACTCTATATTATAAATTCTCTGATACAGTGTTAACACCGAACATTATCATATATGCTTTGCTTCTGACAATAATTAATGATATTTTCTAGGAACTATTCAGCCGTATAAATCACTGGGAGAGAGGGGAATAATTGCATTTTTATTACCTGATGATAAAAAGGCCAGGTTTATGTGTCATTAAAGGAGTGATTTCCTATGCTTGACTCAGTGTTCCAGACGCCTGGTGTCGCGGGCCTTTCTGATGATTGTTTTCGCCTTGTCCAGTTAACGATAGGCTGAAAAAAGAGAAAAATCCTTTAAGAATTTTACTAAGAAACTAAAAACGTTCATCCATATTTTATTATTTTTAATGTAAGATTTAAAAAGCTAAGGATAGCGGTTAAGATATGAACTACCACACTGACAAAAAAAAAACAAACAAACAAAAAACGCATGAACATACGCTAAATATAGTATTTATTACATGTGTACACATTTACATTCAAGTTTTAGCATATGCGACATTCATGACTTCATATATCAGCTTCCATAGCTGATTTAGATCTGCATGAACTGATACAAATTTAAATCAATTTGGTAGATTATAAAATTTAAAAATAAAACGTACTTACGACGATGTACCTACTTTTCATTTGCATTTTCTTAACTTTAAAGAACGAACCTTTCATATAAAAAGCTTGCTTGTCAGTGATTGTCTATTTGTATGTACCTATCTATGGCGGTGAATTTACTCATTGCTCCTTTGTATTCTTAGCTTTTAATATATGTAATTCAACATCTCCTTTTTCACGCCATAAAATTCAGAACAAATAAATATGACGTCAGTATCTTTTAAATTTTAGCTTGTGTTTCCGATCCCAGCAAGAATTTGAGACATACCCAGCCGTTTTTGGACATTTTGCTAGAGAGGGACGCAACGTAACATTTTCAAGGGAAACAGTATGTATGATATCAAACAAAATATGATTAGATAAAAGGGATTCGGTTTGTTCAAATGAAGTGCAATTGGCTCTTCAAGGTTAAATGATGACGATTAAGTTAAGTATTATGTCATTTAAAAAAATCATTTTCTTAAGAACAACTGGACCATGCAGAAAAGTTGAAACGTATGCTTCGTTACAAAGTTTAGATGTAGGTTTTTTCAAATCATGATCCCCAGTGGTACGCTATGGGTGATCAAAATTTACACAGAAATATATATGAATAATAGAAAACTATAAGACTCCTTTAAAATCCTCTTCTCAAGAAACTATGAACTCCGAATCGTCTATTACTGGGGCATGGAAAAAAATTAGTCATATTTATATGGAAGACTCTTCATATAGATTAGATTCTAGTTCGCTCAAATATGACCAACATGGTCCGAAGGCACTACAATGGGCATGTAGTCAATTTATTTTTACATTGAGGTACAAAGGATAAAAACAAAGATTTTTCGTGAATAAAAACAGTATGATGGTACCTGATCCCACCTCTGATGTTTTGGAGGTCCGTGTTTGCTCTGCTCCTGTTTTGTATGGTTTTATGGACTTTGATATTGAATATTGTTCGTTATCTCCATATCCTTTATGATAAGTCATGCTAATGTAGAACCATCCTCGGATAGAATAGATTTTGATTTGTTTAAATCCTGACCCGAAAGAAAGGCCGGGACCATAGTAGACAAGCAAAGTTTTGTGCAAGTTTTTTTTTTAAATACATGTATATAGAGTCAATTGCAAAAAAAAAAAACCCATGGAATTGGCTAGAACCACAGTAGTTGATCAAATCCGTACAAAGGAATATAGAGTGAATAAATCTTTGGACGAGAATCCGCTAGATCAAAATTTGACTTTAGTTAGATCAGCATTGTGGTGTCTATATGCATCTTGTTTATATAAGGGTACACAGTTAGCAAGGCGATTCGGTGATCTTTATGGCCCATGGGCTATTTGTTTAAAAGCTACCAGTCGATATATGAACTGAGAAAAACATTAATTAAAAAAATCATCAAAATATTCTTTGCATTTTTGCGGGGATCAAATTTAAATGGTCGGGTGATTCAACAACCAACAATTGTTGATTGATTGATAGAATATTGTTTAACGTCGAGTCGGCAATTTTTCAGCCATCAATTGTAATAATAACCAAAAAATCTTCTGCATTTCTGATGGGATTCCCTGGAAACCAATCTGACTTGATCCAAAGGCAAATTCAGGATTTTCTGGTAAAGAATTGTGGCAGCACAGACAAATCATATGGGATTTTCTGAACAAAATGACAGCATCTCTGAGAAAAAAGTAAAGGGTATGATGAAAAGAATTCATGATGCACAGACCAAAAAATAATAATATTACCTTTTCTTATACAGTTCTTTATCTGGAAAACCATTATTGATGTTGTATCAACAAAAGATTTCCAGGGCCTATTGCTATCTGAAAAATTATCAGAAAAAGTCCTTACCAGTCCTGGAATTAAGGTAAAGTTTGTCCTCTTTTCCAGCTGTGGACCTACTGTATTCTTGACACACACGGAAGCAACACCAGAATCCATCACTAGCATCTATCCTACTTCATTCACTTGTCGGTCAGCAGCAATCATCAGTAGTATTCCTTCATCATTATCAAGCAAACCATTACCATATTTCAATCTTTGTATATCGCTTGGTAATCCCTAGTGTCTTCAAACCATGTTTTAGCATTATTGTATATACAGGCGTCTTCCCATCATGTTGCTTGCATATTTTAGTCTGTTTTATACCAACAGCTTAGAACTACAAATCCATTGCTGTCTCATGGACGAAGATCAACAACTCACAATTTCCCTTCCATCAGTGGACAACATATTTATAAACAATGTTACATGTAGTTTGAATGTAACTGTATTTTTTAGAGATTTAATTAGAATATTTTGACAAATTGTTGTGGTGTAATGTCGTACAAAGTTCATACTGGGCACTGTTATATGTCCTACCGTGTTGTCTCTTGCGGACTAAGATCTATAAGCAGTTATAATTAACAATTCTTTCTTTTTTGCCAAATGTTTCATGGGAATATTTTACATAAATACACCTACATATGTCACATTTCTTAATCATGTCCCCTTGAAAGAGGGTGAAGCTTTTCATCTGAATAAAATTTAAATTGAACCTTTTTTCGGGAAACACTGTTCCTATTTTGCAAATTAAAGAAATATGATGGGGAAAATCGAAAATGTTTAATTTATCAAATGATAATTGATGTTTATGACATTTCAAGGAAATGACATGCATATTCACGTGGAAAGATTGGCAAGGAGATAATTTTTAAGAAGTTCATGTTTAACCTTTTTGTTTTTATATTATCTGCATTACACTAAAACATCTCAATCAAAAACAAAACTAAAAAGCATTTGTTATTTTAGATTTATTGACTGGTAGAAATTTTGTATAAACATAAACATGTATTCTTTAATAAAAAGTCTATGAGATCAATATATGAAATGGATGCATACTCCAATTCACTGCATCAGTCTCTAGTTTAGCTCCTTACTATTGATTTAATCAAAACGAATACATGCACCTTGTTGTTCAAACATAATTTTTCTTTTAACAATATGTCAATTTCAAACGCTATTCATTGTTGAACAATTTGTATACCCTGAGTATTTCACAATCTACTGATTATCTGATGACTTCTGTATATTGCAGGCTTTGGGAATACCAATGTTATCCCTAGACATTATAGATTCGTACGATGGCGGTGGTTCGGAAAATGGTGCACTTCCAGAATGAGGATCAAATGGGGAAGATTGAACATTGTGGCTGTGCATCATATCTGGAAAAGACGATTTTAAAAACCAATACTTTCTGTTCAATTATTTAGGTAATATTTCAAACTGAATATAATTTTACAGGTTTATTCTCTTTAAGAGAGTCTTGAAGATATATAACGAACCATTATTTAGTAAGTTGCATCGGGTATGCCAGGGACATCAACGATAGTTGGAAACGTGGAATAATTTATGAATAACAGACTCCTTTTTTCTAAGTTTCTTATGTAACCTTTCCCTTTGGAACTTCATATCATAGTTTAACACTATATCCAACTTAAAGCTGATCATGACTCGTAAATAAGCATACACTCTGCAGGTCATTTTCTATATTATTATTATTTACCTGCTTACCTGCTTATCAACACAAGGGTGTACTCTTCGCATTGCATTTGTTACACCAGCTTTCTTGTCAGGGGTATCGGCGTAAAATGGTTTCTTATGTTTGTGCTGGATATATTGCATTACCTTTGTTTACTTTTTATTTTGTTTGTATACTGCACTGACCTGTACAACTGTTGCATGTATCTATGGTATTTTACTTTCCAGCATTAGATGTATTACAGTCATTTTTTCGCTACCAAGTGCTGTATAGCATACATATACATGTGCATCCGTCTACACCGGTGTCGACCGATTCATTGAAGATTGACTAAGTCAGGCCCTTTATAAAGGGGTCCTCAGATATAGCGAGAGTCCGATCGAAAATGGCGGACACATTCTTTTTACGAATCGTATTCAGCTTTAAGTGAACTCATTAGCACCAGCGTAACCTTACCTGTATCAGAGACTGAGTATGCTATGTTCCTATTGAGGTTGTAAGTTTGACTACCACCACTTGACTCCGTGCTCCACATAGGATCTCTACGAGTAGCTGGTGTCTGGGATGTTTCTTGTCGATTCTTATATCTTGTTAAAGGAAATCTCAAGATAAATTCAAATACTTTTCATAATATAACCTTCAAAAATGAAACTCATTTGTAATGTTTGTTCCCAATCTCTTTTTGGTCCAATGGATACAAATTTAAATATTGCAACTTTAATATGATGATAATTGTAATTTGTTTTCAAGACCTACATCTTTGGAAATTATAAAACGATATTTGAGGAGGTAAAATGGGTCAAAATATTTCCCAAATAATTCTATCAAGTTAATATGCGTGTTGATTTTTTTCAAGTACTATAGAACCCCTACATGTTTGCACTAGTTTCTTCCTTTTTTGTAAATAAAAGGGTATAAAAAGTCTTAAAGGGTCCGAATGGGGTTTCCACTGCGCAATATTACGCCATTGTAAAATGAAGCTTATTTACTTTTTAAAAGCATTTTTTTCACTCAGTTAAAAAAATTTAACAAAATTAATAAACTACAGGTTGAAAAAATTAGTTTCAAATTTTTCAAATTTATAACACTGATTTTTAAAAACGATTTTTCAACTGATATGTAGATTGACGTCGTAATGATGTATTTATGACGTTAAGATAACGATAAACTTTTAAAGAAGGGGCAATAAAAATGTTATAAAAGAAAAAAGTAATCAATATATGCTCTTAAAATTTAAAACGTAAAAAATTGATAATATCTTCATCATTTTTATTATTTTTTTTGTATAAATCCTTTGTATTTGTCATATCTCATAGTACTCTGTAAAAACTAGAACATTTGTTAGTTTTGTTTTTTTTTTTTTGAGATTTTATCCCCTCTGGAAACAATACGGTATAATTTTTTGTTTTTTACATATAATGTGCAATATAGTATTATTCATCATATATGATGGTTTTAGTATAAAGCCAATTGTAGTATTTGTATAACTTGCTTTAAAGTGCGAAAAATTGTCACTTTCCTATATAACCCACAGGCCTTTGGATCGCTTCAAAAAAATTGTGTGTATAAAAAAAAGATATTTTTACTTTACACCTCAATTTTTTTTCTTAATGATCTCAAGGCCTGTGATATAACCCTATGGTAAATTTACCTGTATTTTGAGACTGTCTCCTAAAAAAACCCTTGACGGTAGATTTTCCTCAAACTTGACATGTACACTGAAGTCTATATGTAAGTTATATATAGTATGGAAATAAAGAATTTTTCTCACGTAGTTTTCACACAATAAAACCCCAGTCGGTCCCCTTAAATTAATGACTACAATTGTTGAACCCTTACAAGGTATACTTCATTTTGTATTTAATTTTCTAAATCTTGGATAGAATTCGGGTACGACAATAATTTAATTATATATTCAATGGGGAAAATGACAAAATCATTTTTGATGAAAAAAAATTAAAAAGGTGTATAAAATTTACTTTCGTCAAAGTTAGCCTTCAATTTTTTCCTTATGAGGAAAGGAACTCTTTTTGTAATAAAAGTATTTTTTCTGTTACGTCAAATACTTACTTTACTCCTGTGCAAAGGCAGCAACAAACTATAATAAATATCACTATTCCTATCAGGGCGTATCCAAAAACATCCCACGAATTCCACTGAGAATCGTGATCATCTAGTTAAACAATTAAATAATAGATGAAGAAAATAATTAAAACTTAGACTAATATAAAAGCTTTCAAAATAACAAATTTATCAGTCGGTTGGTTTAATACATTGTAGCGAAAACGTGTATTGAGACAAATTACAATATTTCTTATTCTTATGATAAACCAATACCAGTCTGAATACAATCATAATTTGTTTTGTATACTGTTTTACCCGAACTATTTTTAATTTACATAGTAGGAATCAATATTATCTTTATCAAAGGAAACTAGAGGTACAAATAGCACTAGTCTCACTCAATGATAGCCCCTGCCTCCCATATTGTTACAGTGGCATAATGTATGTTTTGCTCTGGGAGACACTAAAAAGTGTCAAATCAAAAAGTAAAATAAAAGGTGCACAATGGCACCATGTAGCAAGAATCTGTAAAGTTTAATTAAATTTCAATTAGTTGTATAAGAGGAGTTAAAAATAAAAATGGGTACCACAAAGCGTGAACGAACTACGTTCAGATAGACGTACAGACATCCCGATTAAAATATACCCCCTGCTTTTCAAGCGGGAGTATAATGACCATCCTTATGCTATTAATGCACATATACAGAAATTAAGAATATCACTTGAAGAGAGTTCATTATACTTACGTGAATTTCCAGTGTTTCTGTCTATAGTGTATGTTCTTTTCTTATCTACGTACAGAATAGAAATAATAAAAAGTAAAGGACCAGAAAGGAAACAAAAGTAATTGGCGACTTTTAAAGATATTGTATAACTGAATTGCAAAATCATTTTGCTTAAACATTATTATTGAATGCGTATTTAATTTCAACATCAAAACCTAAAGTATTATTTTCAAAAAGAGAGATTAGTTAGCTACTATGTACAATTCTAGTGAATTCTAGTGGTTTTAAAAACGAACAAGGGATGGTTCTCATAAAAAAAAAATATATATAAATCCGTAAAAAGGTTATAAACAATTCAAGAGGTGGGTTCAGGTGCCTAGGAGGAGTGAGCATCCCCTGTTGATACCCGTCACACTTACTGTAATTCTGTTTGAGTTATAAAGTACAGTGAGCATCCTGTAGTCAAATACAGAACAGCAAAGATCAAACAATTTGTGCAATATAATTCTTGACTTGATCAACCAAGAAAAAGTCATAGTGATGGGTTATAGTTGCTAATAAAATCATAATAATGGCCATTAAATTAACAAATTGTTGGCTTTGGACGAGATTGATTGAATTCCTAAAATGAATTTGGGAGTAGCCTGCCTCAGTTTTAAAATCAATCTTACTGAGAGCATACTCTTGATAAGCATGTTAGTTATGACACATTAACACATTATGCAGGTGATAGCGGTAGGTATAACATTCCCTGTACATAAGTAAGGAAACTTGACATTGGCGATCTGATTTCATTTTGTTTGTCCTGCAGTCGGAATATTAGTTACAGTTGGCAGTTGTCGTCGTAAGTCAGTGAAAGAAGGATATGAGAAAATGAACAGTATTCAATATCAAAGTCCATAAAACAATACAAAATAGGAGCATAGTAAACACGGACCTCCAAAACATCAGAGGTGGGATCAGGTGTCATGGAGGAGTGAGCATCCCCTGCTGACCGGTCACACCCGCCGTGTGCTCCTTCTTATGAACGGGCTGTCTGGCTGAGGACTTCTTTTTACTTTTTGAAAGAAGTGCGAACAATAGTATTCTTCTCTCGCCTACCTCCAAATCAATTTTGAAAAGTTAGCATATTCTAATAACTTTTAAAACGAATTCTCTGTAAGCATCAACAAATTTACTATAGGGCTTGGAAACGACATGTCTCGGATTTTGATGAAATTTTCACCATAGGTGTGTCTTGGTACAAAACTAGTTAATATGGTGTCGGAAGTTCCACACGTGCACTCGGTTGCCATGGAGACGGATCCATTGAATTTGGCCATTTTTGGCCCCTTTTGACTAAATGAAAACATGAAAATGGAGGAAATGTAAATGAATATTTATCGGTATCTAATACACTCTAACAAAAATCGTTGGATCATATGATAACATGAAATTTTAAGGTTCACAGGGCATATAATCGTTTATTCTAGAAATATTCCTCCTAAAAGAAAGAGGTCATGAAAACTGACATGGTTTCTGAAAAATTGAAAAATGGGGAAATTGGCATTTTTTGAGATCTTTAAGGTTTAATAAGTAAAATTGTCCGCTTAAAATTTCCAAATCTCATGTCTGTTATCATACATGAGATTAAGTAGTGTCATCTCATGAAAAAATATTGGTGGGCTTTTGATCCTATTTTTAGTAACATGTATCTATAAATAGATATTTTTTAGAAAATGTGAAAAATCAAATTTTGGCAGAGTTTTAATTGTCATTGCTGCATAATTAGGAAGTTTAAATGAGATTTTAATGACAAGAACTGGATAACACTAGCTGGTGTGGACAATGGTTGAGGGGGATTCCCATTTTTACTTTTAGCATCAGGTGGCTAAATATAGATATGTCCCTGAATATTAGGAAAAATGGCAATTTTATGCTAATTGGAAGCTTAAAAGAAAGCATCTTAACAAATATAAAGCTTTCTACAACATGCCTTCAAAATGAACACATGTTTTTATAATAATTGCTAAAATATTGAGGATGTACTCTTGTTTCTTTTTAAAGCAACAATGGTCTAAAAATAGATTCCTGGAATAATCGAGAAAATGTAGATTTTTGCACTTTTCAGGCACTTTGTAGATGTCAAAGCTGCATAATTAGGAAGTATATTGTAAAATTTGAGATAGCAATGACAGTAACTGGACACCACTAGCTAGTTTGGACAATAGTTGGATTCCCATTTCTATTTTTAGTATCAAGTGCCTAAATATAAATATTTAGTCCATTTATAGAAAAAAAAACCCTTTAAAAATCTTCTCAATTGTTCTGTTAAGTAATTCCTGATTGTCTTAATTCTTGTCTCTGAGCAATGTACATGTATTCATGTATTTTCATCTACAAGTTTATTTTGTCCAAAGATTTTTGATTTTTTGAGACAAAGACCCAAAGAGCGTATTCTATGGCAGTTTCTGTGGTCTGCATATATTTTTATATTCACCATATTTCAAGAACCATTTTTTCATTTTTTGTCAAAGAAAAAAGTATGGTTTTAGCTTTATTGCGCCCTAAAAATGTAATGACATCAACAAGTTTTTGAACTGGCTTAAATATTAGTTTAGTATATGACTGTGATAAATCAGGAAAGAATATGGCATGAAGAATTACCATTCTGCAAATATGACGTCATTAATAAGAAGCATTTCTCTATTTTCAACAGAAAAAGCCTCAAAATGGCCCATTTCAAGGGTGATTTTCCTTTAGAAAACAGTGTCCACATATAGGGTTATTCTCAGATGACTGTTGAAGCCCTCTGGCCTCTTGTATAATTTTGTTTCTATAAATAGAACTGGAAATCCTCGTTGATCTCGCATATCTCAAATATAAGTAGAACTGAAAATCATTTTCATGCTTGTCAGTTAATGGAAACTAGTACATATACTTGTCAGTCACATGATTATTTTACTAGGAAAACTTTATTATACACATGATGACTGCAAATTTTCAATTGTCAACTTCCAATACTTATATAGCAATATACATGTACATACACTTATCACCTGCATATGGGGTTTTTATTTTACAATTCGATATGCAAGAACATGTTCTACCTTTAATATTTTTTTTAAAACGAGGCAAACAATTGACAAACAAGATGATGAAACAAGCATATGTTCAGTCTTATTTGAAGTTATCATTTCACAAGTCAAATGGTCGATACAATGACCTTGTCGGCAAATACAACTTATCATTATAATTAAGTCAAATGCTGACTGACTTTTTTATACAAATTGTTAGGCCATTATTTACACGCAGAATTGTCTACGGATTTTTCCGGGTTATTTCATGACAAGGAGCACACGGCGGATGTGACTAGTCGGCAGGGAATTCTCATTCCTACATGATACTTGATCCCACCGCTGATGTTTTGGGAGGTCTATGTTTGCTCTGCCCCCAATTTGCATTGTCTAAATGGACTTTGAGCTTGAATATTATTTTTTATCACTATATTCCATTCCGTTTTCACCATTCGCTTAGTCTACAAATTTTCAATCAATGATATCTCAAATAGTGAAAATTTACATAAAACAAAATCAATTTCTAGACAATTGTTGGTAAAATAAAAGAATCATGAGCCTATATTCAATGATATGTAAAGTGTTGTCCAAACACTTGTTCCTGTTATATATTGTAGATAGCAATATGTTTGTAAAAAAAATTAAATGAAGCTTCCTTTATACGAAAATGGACAAGATAAAGTAACAGCCACATCTGGTTCCTTATTTCATGTATTTGATGAAAAAATCAGAACACTCGTAAAATTGTAATAGTTTGTAATTAAGAACTTAAAATGGTGCTTGCTTTAATTAAAACCAGCACTTATTTGCATTCAATGCTTACAATTACAATAGGATGCAGAAGTAGGACATTTTCCTAAATTTTCCCAGTTCTGGTGCAATTTCGTCAAATTTGAGATACTTATCTCTTCGGAAAACATAGAGCACAACTTTGTCTCTCTGAGATTTTTACACAAAATCTGCATCTGATACCGGTGTATAAAATGTGTAAATTTGATAGATATTCAAGCTTTTGTATGGCAAGCCCTTTTGCTATTTATTCGGAAAATAAAATTTAACTTATAATTACAGAGATATCTCTCATTTTAGAGAGATATCTCTTTAAAAATAGAGATATCTCTCAACTTAAAGAGATATCTCTATGAGAAAGAGATATCTCTTAAACTTAGAGAGATATCTCTGATACTTAGAGAGATATCTCTGATACTTAGAGAGATATCTCTTCCACTTGGACAGATATCTTTTTTCTCCTTGAGAGATATCTCTTTCGTGAAAAGAGATATCTATAAACGTTAAAGAGATATCTCTTTCACCTAGAGAGATATTTCTTTTACTTTTGGAGATATCTCTCAAGGACAAAGAAATATCTCTTAAAGTAAAAGAGATATCTCTTTTAGTTTATCTTAAGAGATAGCTCTTAAAGTGAAAGAGATATCTTTCAAAAGTGTCTAAAAGAGATATCTCTTTCACTGTAAGAGATATCTCTTTGTCGCAAAGAGATATCTCTATGCATATTTTTTATTTAAATTCCATTCCAAATGACTTCTCCCTTTACCAGAAGTAAACTTTTTATTGACGGAAGTATAGTTTATTATTTCATAAGCTGAGAAAATTCGGTCCATTGCATATGCTTACTTTCGTTTTCGTGAATATTAAACTTTACGCATTTTTATCAACGAAGTTGCCATTATTATTTGTTGTTTCATGTAAGGGATCTATAGCATTTTTGTCTACACAGTACATGTATTATTCAGGGTAATTCCTTGCTCAGTCTTTTTTTCTTATAACATAGAAACTATTCCAGAGACTTTACTTCCTGTTTCACTTTCGTTTTAAGGTGGAGAATTAATTATTCTATTCTAAGTATCACTGGAAAATAGATATCTCTTTCATTAAAAGAGATATCTCTTAAGCTCATATAGATATCTCTTTTTAAAAATCTAAAGAGATATCTCTCTAACTAAGAAAGATATCTCTTCTAACCTTGTTAAAGAGATATCTCTCTAACTTGAAGAGATATCTCTCTCGCTTAAAGAGATATCTCTCTAGCTTATAAAGATATCTCTCTAAGTAAAAGAGATATCTCTCTTACAAAAAGAGATATCTCTTTTGTTTAAAGAGATATCTCTCTAAGGTATAAAGATATCTCTTTTAGATAAAGAGATATCTCTATAAACTAAAGAGATATCTCTCTATGTTAGAGAGATATCTCTCTTATTAAAAGAAAATTTTTATTTCACGAATAAATAGTAAAAGGGCTTGCCATACTTTTGCTCTGTGTTTTCCGAAACAAAATGTGCTTTAAAAAAGTGATGAAAATTTGCATAAAAAATGAGAAATTTCGAAAATCGGCTTATTTATGACTTCTTTGTTACCTCTGTGTATTTCAAAACTTAAACATGTTAAATTCAATGCTCATTTAATGGCAAGGGTGATAAGAGGTTTTTATGGATAAACTTTTGCAACATTCTGGAAGACATCCAAATTCAGGACCAAAAAGTGTCTTATCCTATCGTGTCCTTTTTATATATTAGCTCATGTATTAAGACGAATCAAAGGTTTCTTGTGCTAAAAATAGAAATGGGAGTTCCCTCGAGAAATTTCAAATTTAATCATTTCTTTCTCATGCTTGACAGTCAAATTTTGTTTCTAATAAAGAGTACTCAAAATGTCTATCCATAATGTCTAAAACAGTGCAAAATCTATATTTTCCTAAAACCCGAATGAATCTATTTTTAGACAACTGTTGCTATAAAAGTAAAAGAGAGTCCATCTTCAATAATGTGTCAAATATTAATTGCCCAGATGTTCTTGTTCATAACATATTGTATACAGCAGTATATTTCGTAAATACTTTTATCAGTGAAGCTCCTTTAATGGGAAATTGTCATTTTTCTTCATATGCTAAGATGTTTCTATATATGGGCGGATGTGCTATAAATAGAAAAGGGAACCCCGTTCACATAGTGTGCATTTCACTAAATAGTTTGGAAGTATTTGTCAGACATACATCGTCTATAACAGTCTGTATTTTTTCTTTCCAACATTGTCTGAAAAGGTGCAATAACCTACATTTTCTCGATTTTTCGAGTAAATCATTTTTAGAACCATTGTTGCTATAAAAAGAAACAAAAGTCTATTCTCAATATTGTATCAATTGTTGTACATATAAACATATGTTCATTTTTAAGGCATATTGTAGAGAGCTTTTCATTTGTAAGACTTTTTCTATGAAGTTCCAGTTAGCATAAAACTGCAATTTTTCCTAATATTCAGAAACATATCCATATTTAGGTACTTGATACTAAAAATAGACATTGGAATCCCCTCAACTTTTGTCCACACTAGCTAGTAGTGTCCAGCTACTGTCATTAACATCTCAAATTATACAATATACCTCCTAGTTATGCAGCAATGACATCTAAAAATGTGCAATAATTTACATTTTATCGATTATTCCAGGAATCTATTTTTAGACCATTGTTGCTATAAAAAGAAACAAAAATCCATCCTCAATATTGTAGCAATTATTATACAAACATGTGTTCATTTTGAAGCCATATTGTAGAAAGCTTTGTATTTGTTATGGCGTTTTCTATTTAGCTTCCAATTAGCATAAAAGCGCCATTTTTCCTAATATTCCGAGAAATATCTATATTTAGGCACTTGATACTAAAAATGGAAATTGGAATCTCCTCAACTATTGTCCACACTACTAGTGGTGTCCAGCTATTCTCATTAACATCTCAAATTTTACAATATACTTCCTAATTATACAGCAATGACATTTAAGAAGTGTCTGAAAAAGTGCAATAACCTACATTTTCTTAATTTTCCGGGAATCTATTTTTAGACCATTGTTGCTATAAAAAGAAACAAGAGTACATCCCCGATATTGTATTAATTGTTGTAAAAATATGTGTTCATTTTGAAGGCATGTTGTAGAAATCTTTATATTTGTTAAAACTCTTTCTATGAAGCTTCCAATTACCACAAAACAGCCATTTTCCCTAATATTCAGAGACATTTCTATATTTAGCCACCTGATGCTAAAAACAGAAATGGGAATCCCCCTCAACCACACCAGCTAGTGTTGTCCAGTTCTTGTCATTAAAATCTCAAATTTTACAATATACTTCCTAATTATGCAGCAATGACATTTAAAACTTTGCCAAAATTTGATTTTTCACATTTTTCTAAAATATATCTATTTATAGATACGTTACTAAAAATAGGATCAAAAGCCCACCAATATTTTTTCATGAGATGACACTACTTAATCTCAAGTATAATAACACACATAAGATTTGGAAATTTTAAGCGGACAATTTTTCTTATTAAGTCTAAAGATCTCAAAAAATGCCAATTTCCCCATTTTTCAAATTTTAAGAAACCATATCAGATTGCATGGCCTTTTTCTTTCAGGAGGAATATTTCTAGAATAAATGCCCTGTGTACCTTAAAAGTTCATGTTATCATATAGTCCAATGATTTTTGTTATAGTGTATTAGATACCGATAAATATTCATTTACATTTCCTCCATTTTCATGTTTTCATTTAGTAAAAAGGGGCTAAAAATGTCCTAATTTAATGGATCCTTCTCCATGACAACCGAGTGCACGTGTGGAACTTCCGACACCATATTTACTAGTTTTGTACCAAGACACACCTATGGTGAAAATTTCATCAAAATCCGAGACATGTCGTTTCAAGATTTTTTGTTGCTAACAGAGAATGATGTTAACGTCTTATTAGATATTTGTATGGATTTTCATTAAACTTAATTATTTGGGATAACTCTATGATTTTGGTAAAACTTGTTTTTTTTTTTACTATAGAAGTCAACGGAAAACGGAAAATATTTTAAAATCATCCAACCGTAAAACAAATATTCATTTTTACAAGCAATATAAACTGTCATTTTACAAAGAGGTAGGTTCACTAACTCCATAAAATGGCGCTGTCAATATACCAATTAACCGACCAAGTCCTATCCCATTTCAAACATCAACATAAAGTAGAGAGTTACTGCTTTCATTTCCTATAAAAGAAATCCCCTGAGAGTCCAAGTTTGGAAACTCAGGCTGTGTGAAACTACAATGTTCTTGATTTTTAAAGAAAATTGGGGAAATTACCCCGCGATCCAAATATTTTTCCATGGATTAGAATTTTCTGAAAGAGGTCTTTCATTTTATAATTAGAAATTTTAGATCAGAGCGTTGGGGCTACGCAAAATAAAAAAAAATTGGTCATTTTCAAAGAAATTTTGAAGATTTGAGGAAAATGACGAAATTCATGACGTCATAATACATGGACAAGAGAAAAAATACGTCATTTTTATATGATATGAAGTCACCAGGGGTCCAAGTGAAATTTAACATATTTTCAACTAAAACTGAGTAGTTCTGATTTTTCAGAAATTAACAGGGCCAAAATTGGACCAATGTGAACTTTGCTCTTTATGCCAAAGCTTTTTTATGTTTCACCGGGAGGGGGGTTTATATATTTATCTATATATATATATATATAAACAAAAAACGACAAAAATACTTATTTTTCACCAATTGCAAAACGATTTACAACTAAATAGTTGTATTCTATTTATTTATAGGTGTTTTATTTATTTGCATAAGACATAAGAAAAGATATAATATACATTTTATCATATTTAAGACTACATCAAAATATGATGATGTTTGAAAGTTCGATATCAGTAGAAAATATCGTCTACCCCCTTTTTTTTCAAGAGCTGGAATAAATTATAATTTACTAACTAGCCCTGAAATTAAATTGATCAATCAATTACCATTGAACTGTTCTTTGTATTAAACAAAGATTTTATGACCAAATTGCCATTAAAATTGAATTAAATTGGTGCAAAATGTAGGCGGAAATCAGTAGATAGTTCGTAGTTCTTTTTAAGTATGAAGCAGGTGTGGCAGAACTGTTTTAGTTGAATTATAATTTCTGAATGGCTTATTAACTTATTGATAATCTATAATACAAAACTTTTCGTTGAAAATGAAATCAGAAACCTAATTTAATTATAAAACTACAAAAAAAATACCCATTTATTACATAATCCAACAATTTGATTCTGTGAATAAAGCCATTTTGCTTTTTTTAGTTCTTTTATATGTCTGGTTAGAATCTTACCACAACGCAAGCCATACCACCCGTGTTCACAACTTGTACATTGAGATAACTGACAGTCAAGTTTACTGGAACAATGGCATGGAGTATTTTGGATACGATCTAAAATGGACAAGATACATCAAAAATATGCAACAAAGAGATGAATTAAATATATTAAAGCTATGCACATGCGGGGAAAAAAGACATGAATAAAATGCTTTAGAATTATTACTTAAATCTCCTAAAACATTGTTTTGTCGTTTTAACAAAAATCCGACTTTTCGGTTGTTCTAATATATCATAATGAAAGTTTATCACAAATGTCTAGAAAATGCTAGAGAGAGAGAGAGAGAGAGAGGGAAAGAAGAGAGATTGATTGATTGATTGTATACTGTTTAACGTCCCTCTCCAGAATATTTCACTGATATGGAGACGTCACCATTGCCGGTGAAGGGCTGCAAATTTAGGCCTATGCTCGGCACTTACGGCCTTTGAGCAGGGAGGGAATCTTTATCGTGCTACACCTGCTGTGACACGGGGCCTCGGTTTATACGGTCTCATCCGAAGGACCGCCCCATTTAGTCGCCTTTTACGACAAGCAAGGGGGTACTGAGGACCTATTCTAACCCGAATCACCACGGGACGAAAAGAAGAAAAGAAAAGAGAAAGACACAGAATACATACCACAATTTAATCCTTTCCAACCAGGCTCACATCCCCCAAAACAATAATCTTTCAAAAAATCCCAATCACCGTTGGTCAATTTAGAAAAGCATTCGCTCTTATCCAGGCAATTGCATTTTTCTGAAAAAAAAAATAATTGCACTCTTTACTAATATAAAGATCTTTTGGTGACTTCATATGTCCATATCGAATACAGCCGATCTGTATTTCAGTATACATTGTAATACTAAGTCGATAAATTACTTATCTATTAATCAATAACTTTATGTATGGAAAATTGATAATATTTCTCAAGGAATTTTGCGAACAATGTATATCAGGTTATTTTTTTATATTTGTCGTGATAATTAATGCAGCTTTTTTTAACCGAGACGTCTTTCTATTGTTGTATATGTACATTCATATTTCTGTTTCCTTGAAATCGATCTAGTTTTACATACCGGGGCTTAAATCCGATTAAAATTTGTGTAATTAATTGTTCTACATCATTAAAAATGGCTTTTAATATGCTTATAATAATTTATATTGATTCAATTTTTTTTTAAAGTTTAAAAAATATATATAATGTATTTTATAATATTTGATTTCCTTAAGTTCCTCCGTAAAAAATAAAGATAAAAACTGTAATAGAGAACACCAAACACGCAACGAACGAACGTATCTCGACCATATTTACCGTATTACTAGTTTATAAATACCATCACTAGCTTTATATTTACATGTGTTTTGTTTATTTGTTTTATTTATTTCAAAGGCGGATCCAGCGCCGGGCGTGTGCTCCTCCCCCATTTGATTTTTAATTTTGTATTATCTTAAAACCAACAGGAAAATACCTCTAATTTGTTATAGAGTTCTCAGTTTCCATGGGCGTTGTCTCTGAATCCCCAACAAAGCTTTGTCTTGGACCCACTGGGGGCAATTATCATAACTTCCCAGTTTTATTGTTTTGAAATTCTTGGATCCGCCGCTGTATAAATATTTAGACAGTTGAACTGCAAGGGCATATTTCTACACTTCCTAGTTAGATATGAACGACCAATATCGGGTTATTATATTTATGTCGGGTTCCTTATATGGACACCCTAGATGGGAACTTGCATCTATTGTTAAATTGTGCTCAGCTCTTGCAAAGTGTGTTTTGATAATTGTTACAACCTATAAGTATGGCACGCCACATTCACAAAAATGAGCTAAACCTATTTCACAATTGATAAACTAGATTTATCAACTGTAAACTATAGTTTACAAACCGTAAACTATAGTTAACAATTTGTTGACTATATTTTTCATCTGTAAAACTAAATGTAAGAGTTGTTAAACTATATTCATCAGATTAAGAGTTGTAAACCATAGTTTACAAATTTGAAACTGTATTTATTAGATAATCTATGTTTTGCAACCGCAAATGATTGTTTTCAGTGTTAAGTATAGTTTACAGTTCTGAAACATAGATTATCGCGTTAACTATGGTTTACAGATGTAAAATATAGATTAAGTAAACGTTCAACTTGTTAACTATAGTTTACAGTTCGTAAAAAAAGCTCCAAAACGGAGGTCGGATGAGGTGCCATGGAGGAGTGAGCGTCCCCTGCCGACTGATCATACCCGCCGTATGATCCTAGTAGTGATCGGGAAATAACGGGAAAATCCGTCGTCAATTCAGTGTGTAAATAATGGAATAACAATTAAAATGAAAAAAAAGTCAGTCAGTATTTGACTCAATGATAAATTGTATTTGCTGACAAGGTCATTGTATCGACCATAGAACTTATAAAACGATGACTTTAAACGAGACTGCTGATATTCTTCTTTCATGAAGTTGTTTGTAAATAATTTACCTCGTTTTGGAAATTGTTCATACGTAAAACATGCTTTTTTTCGTATCGAAATAAACTGAGATATTTTAACTCCGTATGCAGGTGATGAAGGTATATTGCTGGATTAGTACGGGAAGTTGAGGGTAGAAAAGTTAAAGTCATCACGTTTATCATAGAGCTTGTTTTTTAGTTACCATTTATTTATTTATACAAAATTTTATTCACATAAGTGAATGGGATTGGGCAGCAGGCAAAGCCTATTTATGTCTTTTTCAAGAAAAAAATCTAAGTAGAAAACAGATGTGTCAGACTCTGTGGTATCTTTTATCTCAAGCTCACTAGGATATATCTCATCGACATAGGATTGGAAAATACTATTGTAATTAACAGTACGTCGTCGATATATCTAAATGTCGAGTTGAAACCTACAGCAAGTGTTTCTTTTTTCTTTTTACATACTAGTATATGATTTTGCACAAATTCTCTTTCATGTGAATACAAAAATAGATCTGCTGTAAGTTTAAAGTATTTCATTGACCTCATATTAAGATATTGAAATAATTATGTTAACATAGCCATTGAGGATGTTATGAGCATATTACATTTGTAAGGAGTTCTTGTAAAATCATTTAGAGCAATTATATTTGTCATTTTTTTTCACAAAATCCATAAAAAAAATGAACGAAATATTTTTACGTAATAATGTACAAGTTAACATAATTATATCAGTTTATTACAATAATGAAAGACTTTAGTTATTTTCAAACATGATACAGGTTTGAAACGTAATGATGATTCTTAAATAGGTTATACTGAAATCATAGGTAGTAAAGGCAATTAATGAACCCATGTACGACAAGTCCAGTCAAAGTAACGTGATAACATTTCGTACATAATACTCGTAAATTACAAAAACGAAACTGAGTAAATAAGAAAAAGTACGTCCTTAAATGACATAGGTTATACTTAGTGGTATTTACAAAGGTAATAATAACCTGCAAAACGTGTTTTGTTAATTGGTAATTAATCATAAAAGAGACTACTTACAGAATATCAGATTTTTAGATTCAAAGTCTCAAAATTTTTGGGCTGCAAAGGACAGACAAAAAACAAATAGTTAGACACCTTCCAAGGTGCTTACCAATTAACGTGCCATCTGATTTGAACTCAGTATGCAGTTTAAAGAACAAACAAACTGCGTAGTTATTATATGTGATTACTGTAACATGACTTGACAGAAAAGTATTACGTGATGCTGGTCAAAAATCTATTAAATGTTAATCAACAAACCTGCTTTGGTGAATATGATAAAATCAAAAAGAACCAAAAGAGCGGAACTCAGTAAATTCATTTGTTTTCTTTTCTCCTTCTCCAAATTTATTTCATAATCAAATACCTCTGTTGTTATGTGACACACATTGACAGGTACACTGATTGTATACACAAACGACGTGACTCCGATATCTACACACTCCTATCAGAAAATGTAAATACACTGCACAACAAGGGTATTAATATATCTCTGAAGCAAGTACTGATTATTCATAAAATCTAATTTCAAATTTTTATTTTCTGTTGTTTTGGAATATAAATAGAAATATTCATGTAAAGTAAAAAAGTTTCTAATTGTCCAAAAAGAGCATTGCCTTGAGATTATAGATACCACAGTGTCTGACACATCTATTTCATATTTGGATATCTTATTTGAAAAAAACGTTAATGGAAATCTAACAACGAAGCTATATGAAAAACGTGAGGACTTAAACTTTTCAATCGTCACCTTCCCTTATTTATGCAGCAAAACACGTTCATCACCTGCATATGCAATTTATATCTCTCGGTTGATTCGATACATAACATCATGCTCTAAATATGTTCAATTTTTTAAAGAAAGTAATTTATTGACAAACAATTAGATGAAACAAAAATATCAACAGTCTTGCTTAACGTCACTGAATTGAACTGAAACACTGAACTGACAACAGCATTTTCCGAAATTTCCCGATCATGACAAGGAGCACACGGCGGGTGTGACCGGTCTGGAGGGGATGCTCACTTCTCCATGGCACCTGATCCGACCTCTGATGTTTTGGAGGCCCGTGTTTGTTTTGCTCCTTCTAATACTTTGGTGTTTTGCTTGATCAATGAGATAGCTTCAGGAATTTGCTAGTGAACACAAGAAAAGGTACTGAATATTTTAGTGATTAATATTTTAGCAGGATATCATCAAACGGTAAAACAAGGCAAAATTACCATCCCGCTACAATAACCTGCAATACGGCATTTTGTATTGTTTAATAGTTTTTGAGCTTGAATACTGTTCGTTCTTTCCATTCCATTTATATTTCATTTATGCTTACACAATATGTTTACAGAATATTTTTTAAGGAAATTTATTTAAAAAAATCATATTTACAATTATATAAAATATTATACGAATAACACATAGCATACATGTACATTTGAAAATACAACTAACTGAGCAGTGAAGTGATTATTATTCGATCAGTCTTCAATCAATATTCGGACACTTTTCAATCTTCGACATGGTCGATTGACAATTTCTGTCTTTTTTAATTCTGTTTGTTAATTTGTTCCATGACAGATTCGTAAGATGGTGGCAAATCAATAGCTGTATACAATGGTGCGGATGGAACTTGGCTCCTGTTAATGGTATCTGAAATTATATTTAAAAGTTATCACTCTTTGTATGAAGGATTATTCTACAGGTTTGCTTTAAAACGTGGATGAAACTGCTGATAGCACATGCATATATCTTCTGGTAAGTGGAAATTTTATAAGGAATATATGTTATATTTATGGCTTTCTCTACTTGAGTCTTTTTTTTTTTTTTTTTTTTTTTTTTTTTTTTTTTAAAAAAATTACTTTGCCAAAGTGTTAGCAAATCTTAAGAGCTCTTTATTATTCACTTTCTAATGAATATTTGCAAATTTTACACTCCAAGTTATAAATATTACTTGGATATTGGCAAACACTATTAAATTTTATTTTACATTTTCTTTGAAAGCCACTGAGAACACATCTTTAATGCTAAAGTAAACAACGTTAGCTAAGATTAACGTAAGGTTTTGATGGAATATGTTTAGATATGGACCATATGGAATTAAAAATAATTCGTACTTCTATAGTAATAAGCAACACAAATAAGCGCGTCCATAGCGAGTTTATCATGCACATCATTTTCTCATTTTTGTTCCATAGTGATTACAAATTCTCTGATACCTTGTTAATTCCAAACATTTTAATATCCTTTGCTTTGGACAATAATTATAGAATATATTTCAAAGAAAATATCAAGCCATATAGATTATTGGGAGAGAGGGGAATAATTGTATTTTATTACCTGATGATGAGAAGGCCGGGTTTATGTGTCCATTAAAGGAGTGATTTCCTATGCTTGACTCAATGTTCCAGACGTCTGGTGTCGCGGGACTTTCTGAAGATTGTTTCCGCCTTTTCCAGTTAACGAAATGCTAAAAGAGTAGAAAAGTCCTATTACAATTTGATTAAGAAACTAAAACGGACATCCATATTTTATTTTTTAATAAAATGATTAAAACGGTAGAGGTAGTGGTTAAAATATAAACAAACACATTGAAATAAAAAAACAGGAAAATACACTGTAATATATATTGTATTTATTTCATGTTTTTGCAATTACAATTCAGGTTTTAGCATAAGTATGTGACATGTCTCACGTCAATATTTAAGTTTTCATACCAGATTTGGATCTACAGGAACTGATACAGATTAAGATTCTATATAAATCTAAATTCAAATTAAATACATTGAACTTTAATGCTAATAAACGCTATAAAAATCTCCAATATTATGGAAAAGATATAGCTTTATCCAAGTCGTTATGTTAATTTTTATCCCCTCTCTGGCGCTGTCGGAAAATTAAAAAAAACGCAGAAATCTTTGGATAACAATTTAATTCATTAACAATGAGCTCGGTTCTCATCCGGACTATAAAGAAAATTTCTATATACATATATGAATAAATCAATGTTTGTTGTCTTTAATCAGTGATAATGTATATTTTTTGATGGCAGGCAGCAGTTTAGGGCAATTTTTAAATGTTTTTAAATGTTATGTTTTTAAGGGGGTCAACTTAAAATAGATTTATACAGTAACTGTACCTAGTGAAAGACTAAAGGGTTGGAATTCTTATTTCAGTCTGAGTGACCCCCTCTTTTCCTATGGACATCATTTTACAATTCTATTATTGTGCTGGGTGTCAAATTGTGCAATATTTTTCTTAATGTGTAAAACTCTTTATTTGAGTCATTTTTCTTCTGACCCCCCATTTTTTTTAAAAATGCATTTTATGTCTTGCGTCATTCACGTTAATAAATGACACTTCTACATGATCTTATTTGTTTTTGACTGGAAAATAAAGGAACATAAATGATTTACAGCATACGTTTCTTGCAATTTAGCGATATATGTATATGCATATGCAGCTTAACAAATGCATTGAATAACTAAAAAGTTTTCAAATAGTAAATTGCAATATTAATCAACTTATATGTAACTATACGTATATATTTTGAGAAGACTGAGAACTGATATTTTCCATGTTTTAAGAATTGTCTTTTTTCATTTTCTTAAGGTAGGACAAAACACCTGTCGATTATATTTTAACTCATTTCTTAAAAAGTACTAGAGAAAAAAAGAATAATAATACTATATTGACAACAATGAATGATCCCTGTAAGAAAAATATTAAGTTTCATCATGTTTGCGTCATATTTTGTGAAAAAATCAGAGAATCCTATATATTGGTCACTTGGGAGCTTACATTTTGGAATGTGTTTACGCTATCTAAGTGCAATAAACAAGCATGTAACAGTCTGTTATAAAATGCAGTGTAACTTTTGTTCCATAAATAGTAGAGGGCTGATATTTGGACACATATATAAGGAGTCTCCATTCTTTATGTACTACAAAGGTCAAGGTCATATCAAGAGGTCAAAGATCAAATATTGTGACGTCATCTACTGAATCTTTTAGTTTTTTTGCCATTGAAATTTTTTAATAAATCGCCAAAACATCTGAAACCACCGATTCAATTTTCTTTATTTTTACACATTTTATTCTAAGATCCATTTGAATCATTCTGTTGATTTTTTGTAAAAAAAAAATGAATTACACATTTTTTCTTAAGAAAACTTAAACTGTCGGATATTAACATGTGAATTTTCAATTCCGACGCTATGTATGTTCTATTTTTACTTAATGTTTTTGCTCAAATTTCCCAGTATCGATATGACTTACTGATTTAAAGTAACAAAAAAGTTATCTTTATTAAAATTATTACACAAATTTGCAATTGATCAATTGATAATTATAAAATAAGGCTAATTCTCAAGTCGAATGTCTGATTTCACAATCTTCTTACAGGGGTCTGATAGGCATTATTTCAGACAATGTGGGCAAAAAATGTGTGGTTGAATTTCTTTCATATCATCTACAAAGAGAGATACTGTATCCTAGAAAAAGATACCAAAGTTTCAGAAAAATTGAATTTGAGGAAAAATTTGGCCTATCTATTGTGTCCTACCTTAATTCTGCAAGGTAGATCATATTTTTATAGCAGTCAATCATTATTTTTACAGCATACTTACTGCGCAAAAGCAGCAACAGAATGCGAAAAATACAACTCCTCCTATTAGAATATAGATGACTAGATTCCAAACTTCCCATTTCGAGTAATCTGCGAATAAAAGAACAAAAAAGGTTCTAATTTACAGGTAAGGCCCAAGTAAGTATTTATTTTGAAATATGTGGATGTTTTAAATTTGTAAGCGCCTGTGAATAGCTATATCGACTTTATAATGTAAATGAATTCGTTTTCTTGTTGTATTATATACATATATTATAAACACCATATGTACATGAAATCTACAATCAAAAGTCCCATTTGTTTAAAAAAAAGTTTAATAGCAAAGTCCGATTCTCTTTATTATGAAATAATCGAACAAGGGTCCTTTCGGCATGGGACAGCTAATATACGTATAAATGAAAAAAAAAGAGATTTGTTCAAATCATGACCTCTAAGGTTAGCAAGCTGGAATAAAGAGTTAGGTTTTTGGCCTAGTCATATTGTTTTGCAGACTTCCTTGTCAGAGTTAATCAAATCATGACATAAGATAAAGTAAGGCATCACCTGAGTGTCCGTTTTTATAAACAAGTTTCAGTTGATATGACAGGTCTTTTCAAAACTCTCTCATCAAAATCGACAGGACTAGATCAGTATATGAGTCTATTTACTATCACCAAGTACCGGTCAAATGCAAGGCTGTCGTAAACTTCTCAATGAATCTATTTTATCAGAAAAAATATGAAACAATGATCTTAAAAACCAAGGAACTTTAACATATTTGCACTTTTCAAGGTTATAGTACCAAACTTCATATTGATATACTGTAAAATCATATATTTTCGTGGGGTAAAAATTTCATGGTTTGAGGAAAAAATATTGGTAAGAGGGGATTTGATTTCGTAGATGAAGAATTGTTTAGTAGTTGTGCATATGTAAATTTACATTTCGTGATGGACATGAATTTGTGGGTCTCTCCACACCTCGAAAACAACAAAATTAAACCCCCCAAAAATAAGTGTTTCACAGCATACTAATGAGGAATTGTTAGAATAATGGATCGTAATTTTGTGATCACAAAAAGTGATGAATTTTAATTTATCGACGTGTACGTGTACTTTGAGAAGAAGGGTAACTCTAATGAGTCTTTGTTATAGTTGTCTTCATACTCGTCCCTTAGCCCTCTAGATAATCAGCTATAATTCCTACAAATGCTTATTCTAAGAACCGATGCGCAATTTAAAACAAACTTAAATTTACGTATAAATACATGTACATAGGGTGTTCCGGTAGAAAACGTACATGAAGATTAGTAGCAAACATTTACGTACCCGTTTTATCTGAATCTTGTTGACACGTGTCAGGTGTGCTTATCGTGTCTAGATTAATATAAATAAGAAACATAAGTATATATATAATTATATGCATACAATTTACTTATATGATTTTTTTTAAGTATAAATTTAAGTATAAATCATATTATCGAAAAACTGAATTGCTAGGTCTATTAGCAAAGCTATTAAGAAGAATATTAACAATTAAATTTTTTAAAAAATCAGTGCAACGAAGTATTTTCAAGGCATTTTTTGTCAAGCGTACACATAAAACAGCTTTGTACAATACAGAAGAGAGTTATTTTTGGCAATTAAAAAAACATAGATTTAATGACAACTTCGGGAAAAGAGGGATTGGTTATTTTCAAGCTCCTCTGTATATACAAACGTAAACAATTAATAACAACAATCTAGCAGATAAGGATGAAAAAAACTTTTAATTTTACTTTCAGTTCCTTTTTCCTTAGTAAATTTAAATTCCTTGACCGTATGCCGTAGAACGCAAAGTATACAATGGAGAAGTGAAATGACCTTTATATTTGATTAGATCTAGATAGGCTAGAACTGAAACATGTCGATCTACGAGTAATATTACTATTATAATACAAACCTGCTCTGACCAAGAGGATCAAGTCATAACACACAACAAGAAATATCCGCCATTTGTCCATAAGATCTTTTCTTCATGTCTTATTTCTCGTGAAAATTTCCATTAAATCTACACATACCTGTACTAGATGACTAATCGTATGAAAAATATACAGGTGATGTAAACAATCTTATCTGTCAATTTAAACACGGCAAAACGAATGGGTCTAGGTAAATATGCATGATTTCAGTGAACGTGAACTATTTTTGTTGAAAAATATCAAGTTATCATTATTAGATTAATATTGAATAAAAACTAAAAAACATAAGATATCGTCAAACTTTTTGTAAGACCGTCATGGTTGAAATACCTTGTGTTATGTGTGACGACCAAATATTTAAACGGAAAAAGAATCAAATAGTGAAAATCTTACCTCCCTTTAATTGTGCCAATTTGTGAATTTAATGCTATCTAAAAAAAATAGTATTTTTGAAGCAAATTAAGGCTTTCTTGGAAAATATAGTTATTACGGTTTTTTTGTTTTAATTAGGGAAAAATAACTCTGATGTATTGTAAAATATTTGCAAAAATACTTTAAGCAAATATTTTAGATATAAAAAAGATGTGGAAATATCATATCAAAAGTTTGCATAGTAAAATCAGACATTCCTTGGAAATAAGCTGTAAATCTTATTCATAAATGACAAATTTGGGCATCAAAACAAACTTTCTTTTAATATCGATTGTATTCACAGCATATATAAATGCGAGTAATATAGTACATTTATTTCTGCTGTGCAAAGCAACAGTAACAGATTTTATACTGAAACATTAAATTCATCTTATTGCTGTGCATGCATCATTACATCGTCTTTTATTATCAATACTTAAAAATAGTTCGAAACTCACTAATACATGTGCCTGACTGTTCATATAGTATAAATAACAAGTTGCAAAAAATAGATTTTAAAACATGTAAAATGTTTCCTTCAGATATTCACAAAATACAAAATATTTTGAGTCAACAATCATGTACTAGTTATTCTTTCAAACAATTTCATTCTGGTAAAAAGCGCTACATCAATCTTGTTTCATGACGTGCTCAGTTTGTCACACTCATATGAGAATACATGCATTAAATGTCTCCTGTCTCTCAGGAAAAAAAAGACGTTATCATGCTTAATTGTAATCCATTATGTAGTGAACACGTTCTACTTGAAATCTTTCATTCGGATTCTTCTGTTTTCTTTGTGCGCAGCACTGACAATCACTGCAAGTTCCCATTTGTTTATTCCGCGTAAGACATTTAAAAGTTGATCCACCATTTTCTTTGTTGACTTCCGGCCCCGCCAGGCCCAGAGTATCTGAAAATTCTGAACTACGATTGGTTCATGTAGCCCCACGACCTCATCTACCACGTGATTCTTTATTCTATTTATAACATGTTTGGGAACGCCAAGTTTGAGCCCAATCTGTTCAATTGTTTGTTGGTTCACAAAGGAGCTAAAGATCATAAGGCTGGAATGACTGAGAACCGAAACATCCTCTGGAAAAAAGTACCAGTCTGTTACTATGTGTTCCACTAAATGAATTCTTGCGGCATTTGTTTAAGTTGTATCTTTATTTGAAAGGTATATGGATGTCCAAATATATGTAGTACCCTGTCTTTTTAAATGTGATTAGGTTTCGTCCTCTACTTATATAATCTATCCTTTAGGTGATGCAAAAAATACTAGGTAAGTATGCATAACTCTTCTATGTATGATCAAAAAGAAAGCAAAGTGCGTGTTTATGATACAGATGCTTTAGAATTGTGCACGAGTAACAAAAATAACTCTATAAAAAAATTTCGTTTGTATAACTCTGATACATTCGATGTCAGGAAAGACGTGTATGCTGTCATCTGGAACAAGTTCAACTCCAAGATCAAGGTCAAAAGATCGTTACTGTTGGAATAAAGTTCTCCTCAGTCAAAGCATATGTAATATCAATACACTAGCACCAAGCATTGAAAAGTTATGACCATAGTTAAAGATTTTTTAAAAAGGTCAAATTACAAAGTCATGGACAAAACAGTTAGTAGCCAAGAAGCTTTAACCCAACGATCATAAATGTGAAATAGGAAAGCCGAAGCTTCAACCGTTTGCATTCTTGTGGCCAATGTTAAAATTTTTAAAAGTGAGAAAATTCTTGAAGTAAAGGTCAAAATTCATAATTCTGAAGATTTTTGTTATCAGAGGAAACACGTGAAATATAGAAATAAAAGTAAACTAGAAACTCTTGTTGCTATAGCAACAAAAAAGGTCTTCCGTTCTCCTCTATTTATCTGTATGAATGAGCTTTTATCTATGTTAAAAAGGCAGATAATATTTACAATGATTACAGGAAAACAAACGGCCGGAGGTATAACTCACTAAAATTCTTGACGTTACTTTAGACAGTTTTAGTCTTAATAACATTTATTAAAAATCATTTTCAATTTTTTAGCACTTCCTGTAATGACTGGAAGTGACAGAGGACGCATTTTACCCTATATCTGTTACCCAATCTTCACATGTTTAGTGCCTTGGTCTGTTACATTTTAAGAAATCTCGTAATGTTAACTTCTCGTTTTGAGGACAAGAAATCACGTGACCGCGAGTAGATTTTAAAAAAGATATTTTTCGTTACTTTAGACTTTTGCAGTCTGAATAACATGTCCTAAAATCATTTCAAATACTCTTTTTATAAAAGATATTTCTGGGATAGTATGATACTCAATTTATGCAGTTTTTTCTCTCATAACTGGAAGTTGTCGTTTTCGTTTCTACTGGGACTGACATATTTCGAAATAACAAATAAGATGCTGTAATATAATATTAAGAAAGATTCCACAAAGAAAAGTTGAATTTTTTGATATATTTGATCACTTCATGTGACAACCGGAAGTGACTGCGGACGATGTTAACTCAAATCGATTTCTCTACTCAGCATAATCTACCATTCCTATTCCTTTGGTGTCTTAATCTCTTACCGTTTACGAAATCTAGCCATGATAACTTCTTAGTTTTAGGACAGAAAATCACGCGACCGGAAGTGAATTTTATAGAGATATTTGAGGTAACTGTAGATATATTGAATCTGAATAACATACCCAAAAACCGTTACACACTTTACATATAAATAATATATATTTGAAAGAAAAATACTCAAATTATGTATTTTTTCTCTTATAACCGGAAGTTGTCGTTTTTGTTTCCGGTGGGTCTGATATATTTTGAAACTAGAAATAAGTTGTTATCAGGTGATGCAATAAACTTTCCATAAAAGAAAAGTTGAAATTTTCGATTTCTTTGACTACTTCCTGTGACGACCGGAAGTGACGGCGGACAATCTTAACCCACACAGTTTTGCCTACTCAGCAAGATCTACCATTTCTATAAGTTTGGTGTCTTCATCTCTTACCATTTACGAGATCTCTTTATGATAAGTTCTCATTTTGAGGACAGGAAATCACGTGACCGAAAGTGAATTTTAAAAAGATATTTGAAGTTACTGTAGACATTGGCAGTCTGAATAACATATCCAAAAATCATTTCAAATACTTTATCTATAAAAAATATTTATGGGAAAGAAAAATACTCAAATTATGTAGTTTTTCTCTTATATCCGGAAGTTGCCGTTTTTGTTTCCGGTGGAACTGACATATTTCAATACTACAAGTAAGATGCTACAATGTGATGCAAAAAAAAATTCAAAAAAGAAAAGTTGAAATTTTCGATATTTATGAACACTTCCTGTGACGACCGGAAGTGACGGCGGACAATCTTAACCCAAATGGATTTGCCTACTTATCAAGATCTATCATCCCTGTAAGTTTGGTGCCTTAATCCCTTACCGTTTCTGAGATCTCACTCGGATTAAATATTTTTGAAAAAAGCGGAAATCGGACATATCTGACGACCGGAAGTGAATTTTCAAAAAATGAAAAAAACTTCTCGGGGTATTTTCATTTTCTATCATCCCTGAAAATTTCAGGAAAATCCGTCCAGCCATCTCTGAGAAATCCTGCCGACAAGATTTGGGGAAAAAAATAATAATAAGAACTAGAGCAAAGCTCGTTGCAAAGCAACGAGGAGGTCTTCCGTCCGGTTTTGACTGGAAGTGCCGGAAGTGACGGAACAAAAGAAAGCAATGAGCTAAGTAGTCTCCGGTGACTTTATAATTTCAATTTTGCATCAAAACCTTTAAAATAAGCCATTTTTTGCTACTTCCGTTTGACCGGAAGTGAGGACGACGGACGGAAAAATTACTTTTTATGCTCCCAGAGACATATGTAACCCAAAAACTTATCAAGAACGGCAAAAAAAAGCGTTTTCCGACTACTTCCAGTTAGGCCGGAAGTGACGATGACGGACGTATTTTGACGACTCCAATAGATTTAGCTTGACATTTTGAACATTTTTGCTTCTTTGATGTATTACAAATTCTAAATACTTTTTGAGATATAAAGGAAAAACATTCGGCCCTTCTCGGCCCCTGATTTAAGGGTCCAGCCCTTTTTTCGAGGTATCATTTGAAAGATCGTGAAATTCTACACCATTTTCGTTCTACATGTTTTAACAAAATTTTCTAGGTTAAAAGTTATCGTTGAAAAGGTGCTTAAAATTTTGAAGTTCTTGATAGGACTTTTTTCGGGCCATAGCGAGCGTCGGCGCTTCGTACTTCCGGTAGTTGTGATATACTTAGTGCACTTCTCCAAAAGTTGCTCTAAGCATCGCTGAAAATTTCAAGCTTCTGTGTTAAGTGCTTTTTGAGAAAACTGCCGGACAAAGTGACCCTCTAAAAATCACTAAATCGCAGAAAACTCCGAACCGGAAGTGACGTCATCAAAATAAAAAAATATATATCTAGATTTTTTGATGTTCTATCAGACCTGAAAGTTTCATGAAAATCGATCGAGCCGTTCTCGAGAAATCGCGCGTACAAAATCGGTAAGAAAAAAAAACAATAATAATAAAAATAGTGGAAAAGAAACCTAAGAAAAACAATAAGGTCTTCCGCTGAAGACGGAAGACCTTAATAAGAAAAAACAGTAGAATCACTATAAGGTCTTCCGTCTGAAACGGAAGACCTTAATAAGATCATGTACTTTTTTCAAAAGTATGACAAACTTAAAGGTCAAAAGTATGACAAACTTTAAGGTCAAGTAATAAACAAATCAAAATAGTCAGTACCCAAGAAATGTTTTTGCTACAAAAAAAAAATTATGTGAAATATGAAAGCCCTACATGTAGAATCAAGATTTCTGATCAATTTATTTTTTTTAAAAGAAGGTTGTACTCCAAGGTTCAAAGATATGAATATTTGTACTGCAAGAAAGGAAAGTTTTTTCACAAGGAACTCATCTGTTAAGTATACGAAAGCTCTTTCTCAATCCGAATAAATCGGCAGAAAGACGGACGGATTGAGAAAGAAATCAACTGATCACGAATACTCCTTTAACTTCGATTACGAGGGCATAGAATTTGTAAGTGTTTGATGCTTGTTGCATGTATTGAAGCAATTAGATTAACTATTGATTTGACAGTCTATTTTATGTATTAACAAGAAGTTCATGAATTTCATGAATTTAAATTGCTAAATAAATTGATTTTATTCCTCGCATGTATTGCTTTAAGAGGTTTTTTTTTTTTGCATCTGTAGAATCACTTCACGGACATCCTTCAAATCCTAGTCCTAACACTATTACATTTTACAGTTTAACAATCTAAGTTTCCGAATTTTATCTCTCTCTACGCAGTACTTCAATATTCACAATGAATATAATGTTATCGGTACCTATTGGTTCAATTATTTCAATGCCGTCAGCTGTGGTTTCATTTATCGCTAATATTCGTGATTTCTTTTAAAGCCCCATCCAAGCAACAAAGTTATTTCGGAATTATGCCCTGTTATGAATTATAGGAGTCTATTACATTTGTTCTGTGAAGAATTTCATTGAAATAAACTTGATTTTTTATGTTTAAAATCTAAAACCTTTCTATATATGTAAATATCACTTACAGCAAATTCAGTAAATAATATAGCATTATAAAAATAAATAATCAATACCTTTATATCAAAACAACTGTAGATAATTGTAAATTGTCTGTATTTCTAAGAGAGTAAAATCCAAGAGAAATAATAAATAAATCTAATTCAGAGAGAGAGAGAGAGAAGAAAGAGAGAGAGAAGGAGGAAGAGAGACCTTTTTTGGCACTGCTAGCTCTAGTTGATGAGACACTCTTGGGCCTGACTCCGTAGAGCTTCGTATTCATCACAGACCTGGCCCGAGCCCTCGGCGAATCCGCCTCAACAATTCCACGGTCCGCTCCCGGGTTATCACCATCATCCATCACAGAATCCATAACAGCCTCAGTATTGCACGGAATACAACATAGTCAAAAAATAACAGGATCTTAAACTATTTTGTTTACATATTCATCGTTGCAAACATCATAGACGAGGTATTTCATTTGTAGTGTATAGGGGAGCGTTGTATTAATTAATCCTCTTATTAATTTAACCAAACTAAACGACATTATCCCGAGTTTTGGCTGCCATCAATTGCACAGATTTAATGTAAACATGCAACAATGTAAACGGATCTGCAGTACTTAGTGTACTTATATACTAGACGTTCATGCTCTGTCGGACAATCTATTAACATTACAAATCCTCTTGAGCGCGTTTAAAAATTTTTACCTACAATAATCATCGGAAGTGGAGAGAAATCATTTAAATTCAGACCCATTGATAGTCTATAAGGAATGATTACGTAAATTAATTAAATGTTGTATTTGTAATGACTTCGATGTTTTCAATATGAGAATTACAAAAGTTTAAATGTCCTTAAACTAATAGCCGTCAATGACTCTCAGTGCGTTATACTGCATTGGTTGTACAAAACTAAAATTAGGGTCTTAATAACGTTTCTTTTATTCGGAGTAATCGACGGAAAGGTGATTTATGAAGTATTATATTATTTACAGTATAGCTCGAAACTACGTACATATTCCGTAGTATAAACTTTAGTTACCATTTTTTTCTCAGAGTTCTTTGACTCGAGCTTAGAGGAAGGGAAGGTAGATTAAGAGAGATCTTTTCATAGTAAAACAGAAACAAACAAAATTTTAAAACGCAAACGATTGCAACATGTCTTCATGTTTAAGATTGACTGTTTATGATATCTGTTGAATGAAAGTAACAATTTATTACACATATACCTGTATAGCCTTTTCATCTTAACATTTTTCAATTTAAACCCTTTACCCTTCCTTTCATTTGTTGAACACCCTACACTTGTGTTCCGAACTTTGATTTGTGGGTTCAGTTTATTTGTTGTTGTTGTTATTAAACGTCATTCTCGAGAATATTTTTCACTCATTTGGAGACACCCCCATTTACAGGTGGACAGCTGCAAATTTTGTCTTATACCTAGGGCCATTAAGCAGTGAGGGATTTTTTTTTCTTCCAAGGACTTTTGCGACATGACAACTCGATTTATGCATGCGGTCTTAATAGAAGGACCGCTCTCCACGTCCCACAGTGGTATTCGAACCCACGATGTAAGGATTGCCTTCTTACTCCGAGACTCTAAAGCAGACTTCTTACCTCTATGTCACGCAGGCGACTTTTTATAATACCAAAAAAAGTTCTCGATACTTTAGGCGAAAGCGAGAATTCAGAAAGACCATTGGACCTATTAAATAAACGAAAAATGACTGCAAAATACGTATTTGTTGAAATGCCTATCACGATGATACATGATGATTGTAAATGCCGTAAAAAGGTTTTAACTTTCACTATAAATTATTGTACGAAGTTTGGCCCATAAAAAAGCAAACTTTGGGATATTTCAAATACTATTCAAACAAAACTAATAATTTTTCTATGCTTTTGGAAAATAATCTTTTAGATATTTTGACAAAATGTGATAGGCATATGCATATAAAAACAGCATTGATGTTTAATATCGATTGTCGGCGCACGACAATTTTTGGACTTTTAAAATTACATTGTAAATGAAGATTTCGCTGTTATCAGGCTATAAGGCAATATTAAAAATTTTATCCACATAAATACTCTATAAATTGGTGTACTCGTGTTATAAATTTCATTTATTTGACGTCATTAATGACAAATAAATGACGATATATGCCAAAGCGCTGTAAATTACACATTGTAAAAAATGGTGACGTTAAGCGGTAATGTGGAGCAGCAAATTATATCAAGTAACACTATGTTGAGCGGGATATGAATCCTGAGTTTAGAGGAAAGAGATGTTAACGATGGAAAAACACAAACATTACGAAATACGTCTTGACGTCAGTGTTGCGCTTACGACTGATTTGTTAGATTCGTTTACCTGAGAGGGAATTTTTTTATGGAGATAATTTACGGAAAATTTTAAGTATCATTCAAAAAATCCTGCTCATGATGTATGCCAATTTTTAACTTTATAGTCGTAATGAAATAAAAAATATTGAAAATGTTCGTGTTGTTCTGGGACATCCCTCGCCTAGGGAAGTATTAAACTGAATTCATTCCCCAAGCTCTATTGTTATATAATATGTTGATCAATTACTATGGTTCTAGTTTCATTTAGCGATTGTTTATAGAAGAATAATTATCATATTTTTAATAAAAACGAAATTAATGTATGCATACATGTAGATATAATGTAATTTGTAATGGAAAAAAAAACAACAACATTGTATTACTACAAACACTTTGGCAAAATTCCGTTACTATAGAAAATCATTGTCCCACAACCTGAAACCTTTGAATAGATTTTTCAAAAAATAATGTTATTTTTTCAAATGACAATCTGAACTTGAATAACTGTATTTACTGTCATTATGTACATGTATTAACTTTTTTTTCAGGTAATGTACACATGTGTCTATAGTTAAAGAAAGAGAAAAAGAGGATCGTTATACATTAAATATATATAAAATCGACCAAGATGTTTCACATATGAATCCTGAAGGTTTAAACTTACTATACTTGAAAACTCAGTTAAAATGAACATGCTTATTTCGTTGTTTTTAATTTGAATTCTTTTGTTAAAATAGCATCTCATCAAATGACAAAGGATAGCAACTCTTCATCCAGTCAGCAATTATAGGACTGTTTTTGAGAAACCTCATCAATCTAATTCCTTATAGCATTAAAGTATATCACGAAAAGCGATTATATTACAAGCGATAAATTTTAATTTTCTCATGGGTATGACGTACCGACCTGAAAACAGCTCGATTTTCCCGTTCGTGTATCATTTTAAGAGGCTTGCAGTCCTCATGTAATTGCAAAACTTTCGTGTGAATTCCATCTAGAAAACGAGGACTTATCATGTATTTGTCTCCGAGTGCTAAGCCTCCGTTTTAAATTGAATATGATGTAATGTGTTAAGATTGGAAAATTATTCTGCGATGCAGTTATAAATCATTCTATTGTGTGGGCTGTGTTGTACATCATATCAGGATTCGTGATGCCAATTCCGATATCTGACTGGGGACCAGACAATATTTATAACCAGGGCGGGACCGGTGCGAAGTAGAACTACTTGCATCTTACAACGGAACCTAATATTGATATTTTCAAAATTATATAGCTAAATTTATATTAAAATGGACTTACACTTTGCAGTCATATATGAAGAATCATCAAAATGAAATAACTTTTATTTCATCAATGGTTCCTCAAGCTGCTCAAGGTTTTTTGACTGCGCATGCGTCTTGGTAATCTGTCTTTTACTGCACTTTCTTTCTGGTAATTGACATTTTTCAGATTAAAAATTCAAAAGAAC
The DNA here is from genome assembly GCF_032062105.1 of Saccostrea cuccullata. Classification (NCBI taxonomy): domain Eukaryota; kingdom Metazoa; phylum Mollusca; class Bivalvia; order Ostreida; family Ostreidae; genus Saccostrea; species Saccostrea cuccullata. Next base: position 113,035 of record NW_026922889.1, on the reverse strand, counting down.
ATCCTATTGCAAGAAAATAACTTATTTCAATTTTCTCATATTACATTGGAATTTAAAAAGATGTTGTGATCAACAAAACTCACCAATTTTCTCATTTGTATAATGTACGGGTCAAATAAAGGTCTACTTTCCCGTTTGTATACTAGTATCATTTAAAAAGTTATGCAATTCTGATGTACTTGCAAACTTTTCGTGTGAATTTTTCATTGAACGACGCATCATATATTTGTCCCCGCTTTCTTTACGAAACATTACACAATGTTGATTTGTGTTTTTTATTTATAAAAGTAGCTGTCTCCTTACAATGTCAAGAGTGAATGTAATTTTTTTTAATCTTACATTTAATAAATAAACGTATAAATGGTTAAGAAACTGAAACTCATTTAACACTATAGCAATAGCAAATAATTTAGACATCAATAAAGCAATAGCAAATAATTTAGACATTTGCCATAGTAACACACGACATAAACAAATCTTTATTACTAATTGTATCCATGCGCAACGTCAACTATCACTAAACAATTTAAAAGCACTTTGAAATAATCATTGTAAATAACATATGAGGAAAATGTAAAGTGAAAAAAAACCTGATTTTATCTAAGATATACGAGGGGTGATCAAAAAGTTCGCGAACAAGTTGAATAACTTCCACAAAAGAAATAATATTTGATTTTAATGTTGATTATATTTTAAACTAATCCTCCCCGATTCTAATGCACATCAACCACCGTTCTGCGCATGCGCGAATCACGTGATATTGGCGGTCACGTGACCCCCTCCGTAGCGTTCTGTCACAATAGTTGAAAGATTTTTCTGAGTTTTATATTTCTTTTCATGTGAGTTAATTTTTATGACAAGAACAGTTCATTTGTCAGAAATGGTCATATCTCGGCAACAGAACGGATGGATAAGAATGTTCTTTCCAAAAATAAGCATGGCGACCATTAAAACAAATCTTCTGTCTCGGGAGAGACCTTTATTCAAGGTGGATAGAGAATGGGTGCCTCCTTTTTATCATATCTAATATGTTTAAAATCTAAAGTAAACGATATCTTAGGTATTTAATACTTATATTATTGTTCAAATATTCAACTATTTTTCAAAGTATTGATTGGAGGTCTTTGATAGCAAATTGCTAAATTAAAATTACATATCTTTTCAAACTTGCTTTCACTGACAAGTATCATTTTTAACCATCTGCTTTCTTTCACTAAAACGATCAATCCAATCATTAATTGAATTTATAGGAACTCATTTATCTCAATAAACTGTGTACAAATTATTATATGATAATGCAGAGGGATTTCTAAGATATACAATAAATTGTACAGTCGTTTGTTGAACGGGTTCGACTGAGACAACCATTTTTCGTCACAGGTGACCTACGTAGTGACGTCATTTTCACATTGTGACGTCACAAACAAATAGAAAAACTTTATTCAGCATATGTTATTTATAGACCTTGTGTATGGCTATGTGTGTACCGAATTTCATTCTAATCTGAGTTGTGGTCTTGTAGATATAGAGATAGTTCGCGAACTTTTTGATCACACCTCGTACAAATTATGAGCAGAGCAGGCACGGACTTCTAAAACATTAGATGAAGGATCATGTGCCATGGAGGAGTGAATATCCCCCGCTGACCGGTCACACCCGACTTGTGCTCCTTACCATGCATGTTCGGGACATTTGCTGATATTGCCATTGTGTCGTATTATTTCATGTTCTGATCCAAAAGATATTTGGCGGTTTCGTTGAGCAGACTTTGTCTTCGCAATATTCTCAGAGAAAAGCCGTGAAGAGGTTTTTTTCTTCAGAGTTTATAAGTGTGGTGCACACAAACCCCATAATTTGCGTTATGAAAGTAAAAAAAATGCTCATCGAATGGTGATTAATATTGTTTTGATCGGACAAAACCTCAAAATGCAATGGATTTTTTTTTTTGTTAGACCAAAAACCCCCAGTTTTTATGAAAATGACAGTCTCGAAAGAGGAGTTGTCGAGAAAAACAAGTCGAGCAAACAGTTTTCAGACGGAATGCAATTATGTCTGTATTAAAACCCATCGATAATGTGATATCGTAGAGACATTAACTGCAAGGAAAAAGAAATGACATTGATAGAAAAGTGAATGATATGTATATATATTTTAATGGTTTTGCGTTCGCACCTATAACTATGGTATTACTTTAAGCTGTCTTCACAAATCATTTATTTTTTTCAATCATTTATTTTTTCACAACTGGATCCCAAAGAATTGCCTTTTCGGACAGAATACATGTGTAACGAATTGCATGAATAATACTGGAGAATATAACCTGGTTAAATATATTGACCGGTCTTCGTCTGTTCCAGTTTTATATCAAAATAATTAAATAATGACAGACAAGTTTCGGCGTGGGCGTTGTAAAAAATAGGATGGAAATTTTAGTCAAAGTAACTTCTGGGAATAAGATGAAAAGTACCTATCAGTTTTGTTTGAATACATTGATGGCATTCTATTGATCATGAAGGATTTTTTCCCCTCTTTTCTTTAATCTGACTATAAGTGCGTCGTCAATATGTATAATCATCTAAACCGCAAGTCAATTAAAATAACTGTAGGCTGGATTTTATTTGTTATTTTTGCATATACAATAGTATGTCTAGGTTACTATGAAAAGCAATATGAGGTTCTACATGTAACACTTGCATCAAGATTTTGAATCTTAAAGATACCTTAAGACATGGTTTTAAAATTATCTCCCCCTATATTGTATGAGGCTTATCATTTGCCTAGAAGACTAAAAGCTAAAGGCAAACTGTAAATTCAACAAAAAAAGTTCCATGATAATCTTTTTCAGTCTTTTTTAGAGGGTTTTGATTAAAATCAAACATGTCCTTTGTTGCAAAGAGAAAAGTGAAGTTTATAGAGAAATTCCAAAAAATTGGTCAAGGATGGCATGATTGAAATAAGAAGTTCCTGGTCGAGGGCTGATTATGTAGGTCATTCAAAAAATTCGTAGACTTTTGTCATAATATTTAACGTCATATTGCAACCAATTTAGTAAACAATTATTATCACTTTACAATGTGTATAGCAACACCTTCAATATATGGCTCTTAAACGAAAAAACAATTAAATGTGTTAAGTATTGCTTTTTTACTTCATATGCTAAAAGGTAACGAAATACATGGCTCCCTTCAAAAAAGTACTTATTTTTTAAGACAGATATACTTGATTAAAAAAGGAAAACAAAAATAAACATCAACAAATAAAGAACAAGAAAACATGATATCAAAGATTGAATGTGATGTTGAAATGGGTATGTTTTTCTTTGTTAATTGCCTTCGCTATCAAAGGGTTTCTGATACGCTTAACTCTCCTAATTAACCCTTAACATATGGTGCTATAAAAAGACGGGATTGTTTTCGTCACGTGAACTCGAATTTTGAACAGGTACACACAGATTGCGTCATCAACAAAAATAAATAACGTATATATTTAAATCGTGAAAGTTTTTAAAAGAATGATTAATAAGAAGGCATTGCAGGATACCATATCTATGAATACAAACGCATATGATCGCTGTTTACATGCGTTTTTCATTCCCGAGGATTAAAAGTCAAAATATGTCCCATATGAAGATATCTTCATGTACAAAAACAATATCTAATTGGTCGATCAATGTCAATCCAGTTCGATCAAAACTGGTGAAAAAAATCTTTTTTAATACCGTATGCCAAGAGTTCATGAGGAGAGTAGCATATCAGAAAGCCCCGGAAAGTGAAAGTGTATGCATGTTAATAAGAATTGCAGATCACTAACTTACTCAGCCAGGTAAGAATACCCAATCTCAACTAGACAAAAAAATTTCAAACTTCTGCTGTATACCTTTTATTTCAAATATTTTATCAGAATAAAAAATGAAGCACACAAGAAGTGAAGTGTATGAACCGTGATACTATTACATTATACAATACTACTATAGAAAAAACACACGAATTCGGCTAGAGGATTTCGTATATGGTATGGTAAAAAAAACCAAAAAAAAAAAACTCGCACCATACTTCATGAATGATTGTCTAGATGGGATTTTTAATGATATTCGCCAAATGAGGTAGAAGTATCGATACTGCGTTCTGGATTAATACGCTGAATACATCACAGTTTGGTTGAGATCATCGGTGAGGGTGGGATTTGTGTACTGATCAAATCCCTCCTGGAATGCCTATGTCTTCTCACATGTACAAGTTTCCTATATAATGTTCGAAATAGCACTCGGGCTTTGCTTGTGTAGATAAAGTAAATTATAGGATTGGCTGTAACATTCACGAGCCACATAATTCTTGCAATGATTAAAATATGTTTGCAATCTCGTTCGTCTTCACACACCTTGTTGTAATTGAGTATAAAACAGATGGGAAAGAGCAATGCTGATAAAATGTAAATGAAAACAATCACGGAAAGCATGCGCGACATTCGCCGGATGTGACGATTAAGGCCAGGTAAGTTGATGGCATGATGCAACTCGTTCACTTTTTGAACGTGAAAAAATACCATGAAGCACACCGGTACTATTAACAAATATCCTCGAAAACTAAGAACTACAACTTGTATGTCAATTGTAGGAATGCTAAATCGAAACACGTGATAAAGAGCACCAAACACTGCACTGAATATCCACAACGCGATGGACCACCTGATGATAGCACCGGTTTGTATAAGACGTGCTTTGATTGGATTTCGAATGTAAAAGTATCGAAGCCCAAGAAACAAAATCACGTGAGCAGCAGACGCATGCGTTGTCGTGTATGTCATTGCCATGAAGTATTCTCCATACTCATTTCCTATATTCTTGTTAATGTTTTCAACTGCAGCATGGACAATGTATTGAATCAAACAAATAAAATCAGCCAAAACCAGGGTAGCCAAAACAATATATGTAGGCTTATGAAAGGAAGCATCGCACACAATCTTCAGCATGGCTATGATATTTCCAAGTAACCCCATAGTTGTCAAGATGACAACGACTACTGCATACTCCAATTCTTCCAACTCCAGGTACACCGGTATGATATGCTCTGGTCGATTGATGTCCGAAGTGTTCATCATCACACTAAATCAACTGTCTGTTTTATCAGAAATAAAAAAAAAATATATTATGACATGTCAAAATTAGTAAGGCAGACAATGACAACTTAGATTCAAATAAATTATGCAAAATTAAACAGTTATTGACTGGGTATTGGAGCAACATATGATTTTTTGGACCTGTAGGTGAAAATAGTACCCTGGGTTGCAGCCCAAGGGCAACATATTTACCTTTAGATCAAGCAAATCATGTTGCCCGAAATCCAAACCCAATACTTTTTTTTATATCTTCCACCATATTACCAATAAAGCACTCAAATGAAAATCTTTCAACAGATATACCCAATATACATGCATAAACATTTACTTGAGTGATATTTTGGCTTTATCAGTTAAAATGATTAAAAAAAAAAACAAAGAATGAACAAAATCATTACAATATGAAATCACATAATCACAACAGAATTTTTCACATGACACGATCTAACATATAACATACAGTTGCTTTTGAAACTTTTAGTAACCCTTATTTCTGTGTCGCCAATATTAAAAGACGATTAGTTACTAGTGACGTAGCATTGACGTTCTTGTCTAACAATTCGTATATGGGACAAATAGACTGGTAAACGATGAAATTGTTAGACCGATGCATTTTTTTTGTTGCAGTTTTTATTTTTAATAACTATATGAGACTTTTGAAAAGGGTTTAATAAAATGAATTTATAAAAATGGCTCGAGAGCAACAAATGCATTTGGTTTGATGCCTGAACAAATCGCCTACAGTGCCTTAGAAGACTGTCAATAAATACGTTTTGTTTAATGTTTTGTCAATAAACATGTGGAGATAACGAGCAGTATTCAGCTAAAAAGTCCATAAAACAATAAAATCGGAGCAGAGCAAACACGGACCTTCAAATTATTAGAGATGGGATCATGTGCCATGGAGGTATCAGCATCCCGTGCCGGCCGGTCCCACTCGTCGTTTGCTATTTGTCATGATCGGAAATAACGAAAAAGCCCGTCGTCAATTCAGTGTATAAATTATGGACTAACAATTGCTATGAAAAACATCAATCAGCATTTGACTCAATGATAAATTTTAAAATCATACGTTTTAATTTTCATTTGACATTTTACACTGGACTCCATCTTAGCAATAATTGTAAGGAAATAGCTCATTCTCCCTACAGTGTGTCTTATCATTCAAAAAAGTCATAAAGGTCCAATGTCTCATCGAATAATTCCCATAATTCACTCTTTGGTCTTACATCGATTTCTTTTTTTGACTTTTTTGACCTGCTCACAGACATTGTAAAATTCATATAGTTTTTAGCTCACCTGAGCGGAAGGCTCAAGTGAGCTTTTCTGATCACATTTTGTCCGGCGTCTATCTGTATGTCTGTCCGTCTGTCCGTCTCAGGTAGTGTAGATTCAAGTTTGTTTAAATCATGACCCCCGGGGGTAGGGCGGGGCTAAAATGGCCGACCAAAGTTTTACATAGAAATATATAGGAAAATTGTTTAAAAATCTTCTTCTCAAGAATGACAAAGACATAATTCATCATATTTGTATGGAAGCATCCTCGGGTAGTGTAGATTCAAGTTTGTTCAAATCATGACCCCCGGGGGTAGGGCGGGGCCAAAATGGCCGACCAAAGTTTTACATAGAAATATATAAAATCTTCTTCTCAAGAATGTCAAAGCCATATTTCATCATATTTATATGGAAGCATCCCCAGGTAGTGTAGATTCAAGTTTGTTCAAATCATGACCCCAGGGGGTAGGGCGGGGTCAAAATGGCCGACCAAAGTTTTACATATTAGAAATATATAGGAAAATTCTTCAAAAATCATCTTCTCAAGAATAGCAAATCCATGATTGGTCATGGGACTACTTTTAGATTTAAACTTTCAATAATAGACCAATTTCTGTTTTTCCTAGCCATAATGCTCAGGTGAGCGATGTGGCCCATGGGCCTCTTGTTGTTTGTATTCGCTTCCTGCTGAATGCACGTCTACATAATATGTTAATGCTACATTTTATTGGAGGATTGTGGGTGATACCAATATACGTTTCGGGATGATGTCCCTGAAAAGCTGTAACATTGTGTTTGATACTCGTAAGTTAGGAGACAGCCTTGTAGTCCGTAATTGAATCATTTGTATAAAATTTGACTGATTTGGTCGTATTCATTTACATTGACACATTTTTTTCTGTGGTGAATATTCTTCATATAGGATGGTAATGCTGGATTATGGAGGATAATGAAATTAAATCGTGATATCTAAAAGGAAGGAAATTGTATTATCGTCAAAAATAATGTAACTAAGCAACTGATATGAATCGGATTGTGAATAACGTGATATCCAGGTCACAAGACTATAATTTCACTGTAAATCAACGTCATATATATAAATAAACTCCTGATGATACAATTGAAACCGGTAGAGTTTTAATCGGCGTTCTGTTATTTTTTACTAAATAATTATATATATATCTGTTATGAACTAGTTCCGTTGTTAGAGAAATAACGTCTATCATGTCGTGTCACATCTGGCGTGGTTTTACACATTCGCCAACCAAAAACATAATTCTACTCAGAAAAAAATGATTTGATGAATCATTTAGAAATCTGTTGCTGTAAATACAATTGTTAAATAATATTTTTTTTCTAATAAACAAATGGAAGTCTATCATTAAATATTTCATTAATAACATAATACGTTTTACTCATCGTGTATTTTTGGGCCATGTGAACTTCTTAAAAAACCCATAGCAAAAAATCTCTTTAGTAACATAATACATTTTATTAATCATGTATTTTTTTTTTTGGCCATGTGAATTTCTCAAAAATCGAAATACTTAGTTCTTATCTACAATTTAATGCTTTTCTAGGATATTCACAATTGCAAAGGTTTCAAAAACCCTTATTTAATTTTTTAATATCGCAAATTTATTCTGTTAAATACAAAAAGTGTTAATTATGATTTTAGAAATATCTAATTCATAACATTATTATGTAATGAAACATATGGAAATAATTAATAGTATTCGAGCCCAGAAGTCCATCAAACAATACAAAACAGGAGCAGAGCAAACACTGACCTCCAAAACATCAGAGGTGGAATCAGGTGCCATGAAGGAGTAAGCATCCCATGCCGACCGGTCACACCCGCTGTGTATTCCTTGTCATGATCGGGAAATAGCGGGAAAATCCGTTGTCAATTCAATTTGTAAATAACGGACTAACAATTTGTATGAAAATCGTCAGTCAGCATCTGACTCAATAATAAATTGTATTTGCTGACAAGGTCATTGTATCGATCTTAGAAGTTATGGAATGATGACTTAATGGAGACTGCTTATATTCTTGTTTCAACAAATTGTTTTTCAGTTTTTTACCTCGATTTAGAAATTTTTCACACGTAGAGAATACTCTTGTTTATCGAATTAACTGAGAGATATAAACCCAATACGCAGGTGATGCAAGGTATATTGCTGTAAAAGATAAGGGAGTTGAGAATTGAAAATTTAAAGTCATCATGTTTGTCATAAAGCTTGGTACCTAGATTACCATTAACGTATTTCAAGTAAAATATTCAAATATGAAACATATGTGTCAGATTCTGTGGTATGTTTTATCTCAAGCTTACCAGGATATATCGTTTTTTCGTGTAAAAATTAGCATCCAAACCAATGACCTAGAAATTGTTTTTAAATAGGTCAGCCAAAAGGCACCCAATAGATCAGTTATATTTACTTAAAAACTAATAATGACCATCATAGTATTTAGGAAACGATGCCCTTAAAAAGACCATTGAAACCCCTGTAATATCAACTTCTCTGTTCTCGACTTAAGAAAACAATAATCCACAGCATTTTGGTGAGTATCAAATAAGTTGGGAGGTGTTAACAATTTAAGCAGGTGATATTCGTGTATTACAAGATAAATTAGGAAATCCACGACAGAATGCTGAGATGTAAGTTGACCTTTACATGTATCGTCTTAGAAGAAAAAAATGACCAAACATTGATCAATAATGCAGGGTATATTCAATGTACCTCTTTTTTTCACTAGTTCACTAGTATATATCTAGTATACATAAGAATGAAAAGTTCTTCATTTAATTGATAATTTGTCTGATATATTTTTATGTCGAGTTGAAAGCCAAAGTAAGGTATTTTTCTTACTTATATAGAAGTTTCAGAGCAAATTCTGCTTCAGAAGAATATGAATACAGATCGGCTTAATGAGTAATAGCTATGAGCTAGTGTAATTAATAATCGGTATTTCAAGAGATAAGAATGACCTAGCCTCCAAAGCGTACATAATGGTGTCAAATGTCATAATGGAAGAACATTAAGATTTTTTAAATAACAATTAGAAAAGTTTCATTTAAAAAGGGAGTGATTTACATATTTTCGAAAAATATGTTCATCCTATCAACATGTACTATTTGAAATAATGTTGATATAAAAAGAAGGGTTCTTTAATTTTTCTTGGTAATGTGTGGGTCTTCTTGTTGGAAATCAGTGTAAAAACTGAATTGGCCAATTAACAAATATACATGCATGGAAATTTGCAAGAAAGTTATACAGTTTGCATTCAATGTCATTTCCATTTCTTGGCCATTTTAATATATCAGAAACACTATGGCTACCGCGCAAATGAAAGAGCTTTATCATTTTAACTTCTACATATCGTTTTTTATTTTTTGCCTTTTACTCCCCTTTTAAAAAAATGCTTACCAATAACACCACTGCATAAATTTTCTCGCACATTTTAGCAGACATTAATACATGTATAACATTCATTTGTTTTTACAGGTTTTTTATACACTCCATGTCCATTTTGCGTGCTGTTTCATATATGCATCCTTTGATTCCAAGATCATATCTGAAATGTGATGATTGTAAGCAAAGCCTTTCCATGTTTGTATCATTGTTACACAGGAATAGAAACCAGATGAAAATGCGTTTCTCTCTAGAGGAGTCCTTGTCGCATTGTCAATCTACGTACTGCAAAATCTTGCTTTATTGAAGTAGAATTTAATCATGATACAAATGAACATGGATTTGTGATATGTTTTTCAAAGCATGAAATTAACCCAAAAAATGAAGAGATTATCTATCATTGATAATTCCCATATTTTAATTAATCAGGTTTGTTTGTTTAATTATGTGTCTTGAGTGTTTTGCTTTTTTCTGTTCTTTTAATTTTTTTTTTACAAATCTTATTTACACTGAAGGATAAAATGCGAATGACAAGCCCAAACCAAAATGTTTAAGATTAAGATAATAGAAGATGTATTTAAAGAAATAAAAAAATTCATAACCTACAAGGTTTTTTTTCCTGATACCAGTCTTTTGTATATTCATTTAATTGCATGTCTATTTATTATTTTCTATATAACTATTTTCATATTTGAAATTAAACTTCAATTGACTTTGTAAAAATTCCTTGATTTTCTGGACCCCTGAGAAATTTTAAACAATATTGTACGGGTTGATTGCATCAAACGTATCTCTAGATCACTCACATAAACCGTCGCAGATTCGAATCCTACCGTGGGATGTGGAGAGCAGTCCTTCAGATGAGACCATATAAACCGAAGTCCCGTGTCGCAATAGGTGCTGGCACGAAAAAGATCTCCCTGCTCAATGGCTCTGAGTGCCGAGTATAGGACAAAATTTGCAGCTATCCATCGGCAAGCGATGGCATCTCCATATGAATAAAAAAATCTCGAGAGAGACGTAAAACAACATACAAACAATCAAACAAACTCATATAAACCATATAATGTGTACTTTTGGGTGTCAACTTCTTACTTTCTGCTCTCTTACATGAATTATGTCAACTAAAGAAGGGTCCGAGTTGATATGTGCTTCTTAAAAAGAGTTTCGACAGTGCGTTGACTTATGACCCTAAAAGTTTCTGGCATCTAACAATTTGAGAGACAAACAAGCGCACACATCAAAAATTATTATTAACTTAGTGGACAATACTACGTGCATGAGTAATAATGTCAAATAATGTGAAACTTTAATGCCAAACTAAATCGAAAATAACTACCTAACGACGTGCTTACAATTTTATAAAGAAAAGTAGCCCAGTGGTTCCCATTAATGTTAATTTTTTTTATAAATTGAGAGCCATTTCATATTAATGGTTAAAATGATGAGTAATAATGATAATGGTGTAATTTTATGACATCTGCGCACGGAGAGGGTTGTTTCATGACAATACATCTGCCAAACACACATTTATAATTTGTGTATTGAGTATCCCCTCATATATATGTATAACCGTGGACAAGACACAATTTCAATACGAATCTGACCCTGTATCATTCTAAAATTAAGAAAAAGTGTTATAAATTAAAATCCTACGCAGTAAGAACATACACAAATATTTTTCAAATAATCTCCTAAACGCTAGTTGTGACGTCATGAACATGTGCATTATCCCCTTATTACTTGAAATGTTGTAGAGGACATCATTTTTATGTTATTTGAAGCAATGAAATCCCACGTGGTAAGAAAATACAAATAATACTTTTTATCTTACTCCTAATTACTAATTATGACGTCATGAATATCCAAAAATTGAAGTGGGCTACAGCTGTGGACACTATTTTGTGAAAGAAAATTCTCACAGAAATAAGTCATTATGTTGCTTTTCTGCTTAGAACTTGAAATTAACCAAATTAAAAAAAGTCATATGTCAAGAATGGTCGTCCTTCATGACATATGCTTTCATGATTTGTTATGTTCACCTACTATATTTAATCCAATTTCGTAACTTTTTAAGAACTTTTATTTTTTTAGGACACAATAAATCCAAAACAATACCCACAGAAGCAAATTATTCTCACATTTTTATATTCTTAAGATTGAAATCTCAAAAAACTGATTTATAAAACTTTTTTACCGAGAAATAAATACCTTGTTATTTAAGCTTTACAAGATGTCAAAAATCTCTGTCAAATACACAGGAAGTGTGTTCGGTAATCAGGGTCAACATTACGTGTTTTGTGTCTAGTTTTGAGTGAAACTACGTAAAATAATCATTTTAATATGAACTTTATTTTGTAATTTGTCATTTTGAAGGAAAAAAATATAAAGATATATCGTTTTATAAATGTTTTCGATAAATTAAAGAAAAAATCACGAGTAAAAACAACAAAGAAATAACATTTATTTTTTTAAATCTTCAATAAAAGAAATCACCATAATAAAAAAGTCTGAATATTGAAATAAAAATAATTAATCCCTTTATCCGTCGTGCATGTGAACATTTACCATGATCGGATTTTTTTTAAATACAATTTTCTGGCCAACAATTTCCAAAATATTCAATATTTTCGATTGTTCGTGTGTTAACAAATTTTTATCGTTAGAGAGATTTCTCTCTTCACTATTAATATTATCTCCAATTACAATATAGATGACAAATTTAATACATTAATTCTGACATAAATTTCTGTACTACATCGTGCAGACTGTATAGCTTTTACAAATCTTTTGATTTCAAATTGAATGTTTTTCTTATATCCTATTTCTTAAAAAATAATTTTAATATTTTCTTACAAATTGATTCTGCTAAAGGTCTTTTTTCGGTAAAAAATTACAAGTAACAAACAACAGTGAAGATATAAAAGAAATATTTTATGATGTCAATGTTTTAATAATATACGTACTTTCACTTATTTTTTGAAATAAAATTCAAACGTATGGAGTTTTCCAACCCGCGTGTATATACAAGGCGGGTACAGAAGCAAATTAATTGTCTTCAAAACATTTTTATATTCTGTCAATCAAATCAGAAGCTATTGAATGATCTGACAAAAAATTGAAACAGGTAGATTTTGGGGGCGTTAACATAAAATTGGGTGTTTAAGTTAAATTTCCTTCTGTGACTAAATATGTTTTTAGGCAGCAGCTTTTGGATTGAGAGCATATCTTGTGTTTCATAGTAGGCTTTTACCTTTAGCATCTCGTTGTAGTTAAAAATAGATATCTCGATCTTTCCCGCTTCTTTTAATTTTTTTCTCTCTTTCTCTTTTCCAACGATCTTTTTAAACGCTCATGGATAGTTAATTATTGTTCCAAATTCATGTAAATGTTATCAGCTCTATTTTGCATACATACAAACTTAATATTCTTAAATTTTAATGGGAGTAGAAAATCATTTCTGAGTCCTTGACTCAACATTTTAATACTACATGTAGAATAACCAAAAAATTTGTTTAAGCAAGAAATATTTCCATTCCTATGTAATTTTGACAATTCCATTGAACTCGAAATAACAAGAACACATTCAGACAAACCTATTTCATATTGTGATGTTTGATTTCGGGAAACAAATCGATGACAAGCTTTCAACTTAACTTAAACATGGTTGACTTCAACTTATCTATCATCCTACATTACATGTAATGCGATATACCTTCATCATCTGCATATGAAAATTGTATCCATGTTTTGTGCATATTTTTTTTTAAACTAGATAAACGATTACTAAATAAGTTAATGATACAAGGATGTCGACAATCTTGTAAAACAAATCATTCCAAAAGCTACGTGGTTCATACAGTGTCCTGGCATGCAAATACAATCTGCCGTTAGGTAGAAGGTTTACTGTATGTCCGGTATGCAGGGGATGCTTGCTTCTCCGTGACACATGATCCCATCTTTTTTTTCAGAGGCATGCATGTTGACGCTACACCTAAATGTTATTGTTTTTGCAGACATTTGTGAATTATCACTGCTCGTTATCTTATTTCTTCTAATACTAATAATATAAGTCCTTAAAAATTATTTCATTTCAAAGTTTAATTTCCCCCAACTTGTCTGAAAAATATAGGTTATTGAACAAGAACCCAAGAATTAAACGATATTTCAAAGAACGTAAACCCATACAGAAATTGTTAGAGACCGCGTAGTTAAAACCTTTTTTTATGAAGGGGGGGGGGGGGGCTTTCGTAGAATAAAATGTAAAATAAACCTGACTTCAAAGATTCTTTCAAAACAATTAGACATTTTATACGATGAATGAGACAATTCGAAAATCATAAATTTGAATGAATTTTTCACAAGTTCAACTCCAATAATATATAACCAGGAAAAGCATATTACAATTATATCCCGACGTGACTCAAACCTAAATAATTAAGATAAATATGGTATAAAGAAATAAGTGCAAACATGTGCTATTCCAGGAAGTTATTAAAAAATCCAATAAATGGAGGGAAACATGTTTTTTCTATATTATAAATGAAAGAAGTTACATCAAAATCTTACCTTCGTAATCTAAATTACACAATGTCCAGCATTGCTTCGTTCTGCAATAGAGATAACAAATGCTGCTTGAAGCACATTTACGCAGGCCTTTATACATTAATCGATCACACAGTGTGATTTTGCAACAGAGCAACAAATGAAAGCAGGAAAGTTTAACTGCAGCTGTAAACGCAGTCGATATTTTACTGTCATTTTGACTAAAATTATGAAATTTAAGGACTGAGATTTGTCCCGGATGTTTTGGAGACAATGAGATATCCTGATGGACGATCTGTGTCACGAAATAAAAAGACCAATAAATGATTGGACGCCATATTTATTGTCATGTGTACTACAGACATACGTCAGAAACGGATGTTCAGAGTGTTCTATGTGCACCCGGATCTAAGATACTAGTAGTTTTCTCAAAGTATTTAATATATATTGCAGTTATATGGTACTTTAACCCACACATGGGAAATCATTAAAATATTCACAAACTTGTTCAATCGAAAGTATTAACTTGAAAGAAAGTTATATACCTTTGTTTTGCATGGTATATTCCTCAAGCCAAAAGGGATGATGATATTTGACTGGCCACCAAAAAGCAAACAAAACATTGATGCCAAAAATAAAAATATGTAATGAATAAATAAATACATAACATAAAGTGACATATAAACATAAAAATATATAACAAATAGAACAAAATTACAAAAGTATATATTCTGTGACATGTATCTTTCAACGTAAAAATACACAAATCATAGAAGAACATGAACAGAAAAAAATACCTTCTAAACCATGTAAACCATGGATCTATATATAAAAAACGACTTTCGGTAGCTTGTTTAAAACAAACTTTTGAGTCATATCGTACATACGGTGCACTGTTGATAATGATAATCATGAAAAACAGTTTCATACTTTAATAGGAAACTGTTAATTCGTTAAACCATTCATCCAGCTCATGGGACCTATTCCTAACTTTTTTTTTGCAGAATTTTAACATTACTTACTTAAATCTTATCATATCATTTAAAGGGATGAAGCTTAGGTCTACACATTTCATCTGTGTATTTTTTATATACTGTATGTGAGATTGCAGAATGATAATTTAATAATCAAGCATGTCAAAAATAGATGTAAGAAATTACAAGACGTGTTCTATTACGACATGAAGATGTGTCAAATGACCTGTTTAAAATACGAGCAAGCGTTGCATGCTGGTTGCCTGCAGAATGCAACTTTGTCATCGATCATCGTCCTACAAGTCAAAAGATTTCTAAACTTTATCTTGTTCCTTCACCCAGTGATACAGACAGGGGCAAAGAAGGTGAGTTGGTGCACTTTGATCTAAATCTATAACACACAAGTTAAGCTTAATTAATGTAAAAATGAATCAAAATGATTCTGTGTCTATTACATATACTGAACATCTGTTACGATATTTTACTCTTCGTATCATTTATTTTATTTCAGGAACAACGAATTTCCTTCAAAATGTTCTCAGTTCTATTCTTCTGCCGGACTGGTTTCAGGTATATTGAATTTTTGCCCAGTTTTTCAACCTTTTTTTTCTGTAAGACTTGCTTCCAAAAATTTCAACCAATAATTTTTGGTAAGTTAGAAAAATGGATTTGATAATTCACTTAATATGTATTGCTTGTGAAAAGAGTTTCCTTTGAGGGTTTCAGCATACCGGTATTTGTCCTGCTTAACTTCACAGTTAAGTTTTACCATCTGTTGTTCCTAAACATCACAGATACGATCAGGTGCCATGGAGGAGGAAGAA
The DNA here is from genome assembly GCF_032062105.1 of Saccostrea cuccullata. Lineage (NCBI taxonomy): Eukaryota > Metazoa > Mollusca > Bivalvia > Ostreida > Ostreidae > Saccostrea > Saccostrea cuccullata. Next base: position 96,883 of record NW_026922889.1, on the reverse strand, counting down.
TAACCTGTAAACTGTTTACAAATGCCATGGACCTCTTGTCATGATCGGGAAATAACGGAGGTATGTCTAGTTCACAATGTTTTTTTCGATATTGTCGACATCGCTGTAAGAATAACTATCCTCTTAATACCATAACACATTCAACATAACAATGTTGGATAACACCTTTCTTTATCTCTCTTTATATTACACTGATTAACGATATTGAGTCCACGTCTTGTTAACATTGCCTTCTCCTTCTCTGTTGTTGACATCGTTCACATCGTCGACATCGCAGTGTTGGTCGATATCAAGTCGACATCTTGATAACATTGCCCTCTTATTTTTTCTTGTTTACATCGTGCACATCGTCGACATCGCAATGCTGGTCGATATCGAGTCAAAATTCTGTCAACATTGTCTTCCCCTTTTCTGTTGTTCCTTCTTATTTTTCTTATTTACATCGTTCACATCGAGTCGACAATGTATCAACATTGCCTTCTTTTTATCTTGTTTACATCGTTCACATCGTCGACTTCGCAATGTTTGTTGATATCGAGTCGACATCGTTTCAACATTGCCTTTTTTAAAATCTTGTTTACATCGTTCACATCGCCATGTTGGTCGATATTGAGTCGATATTGTGTGAACATCAAATTCTTTTCTTTCTTGTTTACATATTTGTGTTGTCCTATATGGAGTCGATCGACCTCATGTCAACATTACGTTTCCCTTTATGTCTATCTATTTTAGTAAAATTATTGACAACTCATTAAACGCATAAAATTAAGTAGACTTCATATTGATAAGGCAAATAGACGATATAAACGCAAAATCTTTTCAACATTGTTTACAATGCGATGTCGACATACAATGTAGAAAAAATAACAATGAAGACTATGTAGACGCGATATCGCATCAACATTGTTTACATTGCAATGTCGACGTCGACGATGTCGACATGTATAAACAACACCAATGCAGACGATGTAAACGCGATATCACATCAACATTGTTTACATTGCGAAGTCGACAATGTCAGCATACAATGAGAAAATTATAACAATGTAGACGTTGTAAAAGCGATTTCGCATCAACATCGTCTACATGATATGTCTTCATAATGAATGAAAACAATGAAGACTATCTAATCAAAATGTCGTGTCAACATTGTCGTCGTTTCGATGTCGACATTGTCGAATTGATAAAGTGAACTGGACATGCATGAAATAAAGTGAAAATCCGTCGATTTTCCTCGTTTTAGAAATTGTTCCTACATAGAACATCCTCTTGTGTTTCAAGTCAAATGAGAGATATAAACCCCTTATGCAGGTGATGAAAGGTATATTGCTGTGTAAGTAAAGGTTCGAAAAACTTGGTTACTAGATTAATATTAACGTCCTTTTCAAGTAAAACATTCAAAAATGTAACAAAAGATATCGGACCCTGTGGTATCTTTTATCTCAAGCTCACTGGGATATATCGACACAAGAATGGATATAACCATTTGCAATTGACAATTCGTCGTCGATATATCTACACGTAAAGTTGAAAGTCAAAGCATGCGTTTTCTTCTTTTCACGTATAAGATTTTGGACAAATTCTGCTTCATATGAATAAAAAGATTGATTTTCTAAAAAAGTAAAAATATCTAACAAATTCTAACATAGAAAATGCAATCTGGGGTGTTTGTATTGCTGTTCCTTCCCTCTATACAAAAGATTAATAAAACTTGGCACTCGAAAAAAAATAAATAAATGGAAGTGTGGGGAAAACTGAAGAAAGCAAAACGTTTCGAGGTGTGTTGTTTAGCATGCACTCTAATGATTATTTTATCTGGAATCATCGTTTCTTCATATAAACTCGGTCAGTTGGTCTCCTTCATCAAAAGCATGATACGTGTGTCCTCTGAATGTCAAACAGCCATTAAAGGACGAGCTCTAAATTTGCAGAACCTAGCAGACAATGTTTGACCAGTAATCAATGAACAGGAGTTCAACACTCCCGCTAACGAGTGGAAATCGTTTACAGATCGTTAAGTGAACATGCAGACAGTCAAAGGAAATAATCGGGTTTCTTGATAACTCATTGTGCAATCATGCTTTATCATTGCGTAATATATTACTTAATTATTTTGATTTTAATTACAAAAACGTGACAATGCTGGTTATTTTTACTTTTTCACTCCCAGGACGAAGTTTATAGTCTAACTTAATGCGTATTTACAATGCAATGATGGACTGGGTACAAAATTATATAATTACCAACAGAGGCATTCATGGTATCCTCCATTTACAACCGTATTTAGGTATCTGGGGGTCGTAACATAAAGCATGCTAAGTTTTTGACTTAAGTACTGTCTTAAGTACGCGTTAAGCACATTTTTAGGACCTAAATAAGTATTACTTATGTATGTCTTATACCTTAACATAAAGCGAACTAACCTCGGTCTTAGCTAAGTCATACTTATGCATTGAATTAAAATATTACATGTACACAGTGTGAAAGTTCATAATGTAGCGTTGGTTATTACATGTAAGTGTGATATTTACTCACAGACTGAATATTTTTTACTTCTTTAATCACGCCTGGCTATTGTCACAATTGTCCTTAGGGACTTTTAGTCTTTAAAAATTCCGTAACGTTTTTTTTTTTCACTGGGATTTACTGAAAAAAAAACTACCAGTAGCGTAAAATCTCAAGGCAGTTAATACCTGTGATGAAACACTGATAGCTTCATTTCTCTCTGTTGGTCTTTCCAAACCACCTCTTACCAATTCACACACATTTTAAATTAGATTTCTGTCTAAACGATACCGCTCTATCAAATATTGGTCGTCATAATCATGTAGATTTTCTCTTGTTTTAAAACTTCTTCTTTTCCTCCCACTTTGTAGAAATATTTAAGCCTACGCCATTCGTGTAATAATTGTGTATTCGAACCTAACGTCTAATTTCTATTTTGAATATTGTTTAATTATGTCTTTATTTACATACCTCTGAATACTTAACTCTCAGTTTCTCTGTGATTACCGGCCAAGTTAATCTGTCATTGATTTCTAATCATAATCAATGTACACACATGTATATCCTATAGGGTTATCTTGCTTAATGTACATGTTTAAATTGCTGTATACACATACACAAGACATAATTGCTATTTACTGACTTAAAGAGGTATTAGAGTATCTTATTAATTAATAACAAATGAAATACTTACAATATTCATCGTTAAATTTTAACAGTTTTACATATAATCTGTTCATGTTATGTATAACACGTCACATATCTTGATCTTTTAAGTTTTGCTAAGATTTGTATTTCTTGAACCCCGTGGGGATCCGGGTAAGAATAGGTCCTCAGTACCCCTTTGCTTGTCGTTAAAGGCGACTAAACGGGGCCTGCTCAAAGGCCGTACGTGCCGAGCATAGGTCTAAATTTGCAGCCCTTCACCGGCAATGGTGACGTCTCCATATCAGTGAAATATTCTGGAGAGGGACGTTAAACAGTAAACAATCAATCTTAGCATCCTTTATGATACGGACTTAAGACACATAATGTACTTATGTCTTACTTAAGTAGGGTCTTAGACTTAAGTACTTTTTATGTTACGACCCCCTGGATTCTAACTTTAAATTCTCTCATTTGAGGGATATATCTGTTGCAGTTGCTGTCGTTTCTTCTCAATAATTATTTAACCAAACTAAGACCATTCCACAACAGTTAACATGTAGATGCATGTATATATTAAGTATACCGATTTCCAATTCTGTTTGTGGTGTCCTGCCCATTGGAGCCGTTTGTGTTTCCTTTTATCTGAAAACAACTGCTTTTGCAGGAACATTTCTTTAAATATTTCATATATTATATAACTTATAAAGATTTGCTGATTAATTTTCTTACGAATGCCATGTTTTATTTTAACAATTCTCTTCAATTTTCAGAAGAATTTGCCTTTAGTTCTGTAGATTTCTCTCTTGACAATACATGGAGGCGACTCTTTTCTTTCTCGCCTCTACGCGGCACCTCTTGTATTCCCTGTTCATTAAAATAAATCTTAGGAGCGAGAAATAATATTGTAGTAAATCTTTCCATATAAAAATAAATTTGCAGAGAAAGGAAACAATCTGATTTATAAATTCACAAGAAATCTGACTCACTGAACAATTACAGAGTTTCAAATTATAAAATTTTTAAAAATTGAAACGATTCCAATTTGGAATCAAGTAGTGGTTTTTTCACCTACCTTATATGACATTGCTTTCATCTTCAGACGAGTTTCTTTTTTGTGCAATATTTTGATATCAAAGTACTCAGAAGTACTGAAAGCCGGGCTCATTTGTAGGGTAAATGAACTATGACCGCGATGACAGTATAAAAACATGCCGATTCAGACATTGAGAAGTCAATTATATATCTCTATGTCATATATAGCATTAAAAAGTCTTAAAAATTAATTAAAATGTAGCTGGAATTTAACAGCGTAAAATATTTGTCACGTGTATCGTTTCGGGGTTTTATATACCAACAGAAGTTAATAAACACTGATGCAGCAAGATTATTTAAGGTCAAACGATTAACACTGATGCAGCAAGATTATTTAAGGTCAAACGATTATGCACAGATGTGTCCCAAGCGGGGAGTTATGCATCAAAGCGTACATCAAGTCATTAATGATGTTCCCCCGCATTTGTGATAACCTGATAGTACAACCTTTTTTTTATATGTAATATGACGCAGACAGGGATACCTGGGGCTCGTAACGTAAAGCTTGCTAAGTTTTTGACTTAAGTAGGGTCGTAAGTACGTTTTAGGCACAATCTTAGGACCTGTGTAAGTACTATTTAAGTATGTCTTAAACCGTAACATAAAGCGAACTAACCTCGGTCTTAGCCAAGTCAAACTTATGTTAAAAATATTTCATATGAGTCAACCTATGGTTTTTTATTTTATATAGATATATTGCTAAAAGTGATTCAGTGAAATTTATTACATATTGAAGTTGACGTCTTTACCTATTGGTTTTAGTTATGATAGAATATATTTCGTATTAAAATTATCATTGTGTTATAAATTAATCGGAATGTTTGGAAACAAATACAGCACGGTCAGAAAGTGGCGATTTGTGGTTCATTGTAAATGTACGACAATTGTTTTATCACCTGAGATGTTTTCAGTTTACCTTTTGTAACTCTTTTGTTTTGACAAATGTTCACTTACCCTGTCATTATCGCAAAGAAGAAAAGATAATCGACCACCTGAGATGTTTTCAGTTTACCTTTTGTAACTCTTTTGTTTTGACAAATGTTCACTTATCCTGTCATTATCGCAGACAAGAAAAGATATTCGACCGTCTATCTACTTAAAATTGAAACTCTCCACTTATCAGCAATTCTCTCTCTCTCTCTCTCTCTCTCTCTCTCTCTCTCTCTCTCTAACGAACTGTAGTGAGCTTTGTCTAAATCCACCCTTGTCACGTTCTACAGATATTTTTTATAATATTATTGTTACTGTCATCATCCTCTTTCTTTTCTGTTTTAAACAAATCATTTCAACTCATTTTTTCAAAGTGAAAATACAGATCCATGGTTTATTACTGTGTTCAATTTATTTCTATAGCCAAGGTCCCACTAATTTCAGACATATCCCTAAAATAAAATTTTGTATTTACATGTATGCTGTGTTGGGAGTGATATTGGAATCAGTGATCAGCACCCCCCCCCCCCCCCCCCCCCAACGAAAAAATAAAATTCTTCAATCAGCGTCAAATAGAGATAATTATTTTCTTTAATGCATAATATGAATAGAGGAATATTTTAACATCGAAAGTCAACATTAAAGAATTCTAAATTTAGTACAAGAAAGTTAAGATATACTTAAGTCACCTCTACCGGCCGCCTAAGTTTTGCTAAGATTACCAAATCTTAGCACGCTTCTAGTTATGGTCTTAAGTTTTAGACTGTACTTAAGTCCTACTTAAGCACGGTCTTAGACTTAAGTTGCCTTTATGTTACGACCCCCTGATGAATAACCTTCGCATATTTTAAGCAAATAATTAATATTAAAAAAAATCAAGACTTGTATGCTCATTGAGTAAAATACGTTGAAGAATAAATGAACTGTAAAAAAGATGAAAGGTGCAAACGGCGGTTTGACTGGTCGACGGGGTTGCTTTCTTCATGACTCTAGATCTAACCTCTCATCGATGTTTTAGGTGTCCGTTTTTTCTCTGTCTAAGCTCTGTATTCTTTCAATTTTTTTTTAACTATCATTCTATTAGTTATCTCTTATTTGTTCAATAATGTATGCCTTATTTTATCTTAATTGAATGCCTTATTTAGATTCAAATTTAAATCTCATTTAAATTTGACTTCTTGTTAAGCAGTTCTTCAATGGGAAAAAAAGTTAAGTGTCAGATTCTGTTACTCTACAAATAAGTCTTCTTTTTTATGAAACTCGTGAGTACTTAACATATATTATGGTTGTGCATTTAAAAATAAAGGGCTTTTACTAAGTCAAACAAGAAAATATTGCTTTGAATTAAAAGATGAAAACATAAATACTTTTGTTAGATAAAGAACATAATGAGAATGTGAACATTTTAAAAATGATGAAAGATAATCATGGAAAAATATAACAATGTTTTTGATACCTTACAGGCATCTGATATGTACCATATGCATGGTGGTTCAAAGGAGAGAAGTATTTTTTTTTCATTTATCTTCATGAAATCCATCTTATTCTATCAACAAACAGTACAATTCATTTCTGTAATAAGCTAAATGAAAAGGACGTACGAATAATGTTAACATTTCTCTTTCAATAAAGCACTCTCATCAATTTAGGTTTTCAGTACAGGGATGTACCTAACCACAGTTAATAACTCTCTCAAGTGATTACTAGTTACCAATTGAAAGCAGATTGCAGATTGCTCGTCACAATGAAATATAAAGATAAACAAGAGGCCCACGGGCCTTTTAGGTCACCTGAGTATTGTGCAACAACTTTCAAACAATTAAATTTGGTTCGTGTTTTAAACCAGAGGCCATGAAATTCGCAACTCACAATTTTGAAAGAGGCACCATTGCTTATCATAATTATAGACTTAGCATGCTTACTCTATTTACTTGATACTCAGAGGTAGATCAGAGTAACGTTAAGAGAAAATGCACTTCCACTTTATAACCAGTTATGCACCTCATCCCAAAGGAACCACTGATCCTGGGGGCAAATATTCAAAAATTTTGCAAATTTTATCATAAAATGGTTGCTTAATACCAAAGAGCAGATTTCAAAGCATTTATTTATTTTCAGACTTTGAAAGTCTAATTCAATGTTTGTATTGCCTCAAAGGTGATCACTCAAACGTACTATATTCTTACTCGTAAATTTACTGTAGATTCCTTATTTTTCACGAGTGCTTTTTTCCGTGAACTGGCTCTTTAACGTCAAATCGCGAGAATTATAATTCGCGACTGGACGGTTGATCAACACAATTTACACAGATTTCAGCACCATAAAAATAAAAGCGAGTATTATTTTTTTGAGAGTGATGCTTCTCGTGAAATTACGCGGAAATTAATTCCTCGCGTGTAATTAGGAATCTACAGTAATTTGGCGGTGATGAAGCAGCATTTCCGGTTGAACACCGTGGCAAAAGCCAGGCATTGCTCTACGAACAATGAGCCCGGCTAAAAATCAAGACTTGTTTGATCATTAAGTAAAATGCGTTGAAGAATAATTGAACTGTAAATAAGATGAAAGGTGCAAACGGCGGTTTGACTGGTCAACGGGGTTGCTTTCTCCATGGCTCTGGATCTAACCTCTGATCGATGTTTTAGATGTCCGTTTTTTTCTCTGTCTAAGCTCTGTATTCTTTCAATTTTTTTTTAAAACTATGATTCTTTTCGTTATCTTTTTTTGTTCAATAATGTATGCCTTATTTTATCTTATTTGATTGATTGATTGATTGTATATATTGTTTAACGTCCCTCTCGAGAATTTTTCACTCATATGGAGACGTCACCGTATGCCGGTGAAGGGCTTCAAATTTTGACCTTAATTTACTCGGCACTCAGGGCCATTGAGCAGTGAGGGATCTTTATCGAGCTGACACGGGGCCTCGGTTTTTAAGGTCTCATCCGAAGGACCCGCAACTTTCACTTCAAAGTGCCGAGCGCATGGCGAAGGAACAGTTGCTACCCATTTTATCGACTAGGTCATCGCGGCTGAGATACGAACTCACGACCTCCCGATCACGGAGCGAGCGATCTACCGACTGAGCTACCGTGAACGGTTTATCTTATTTGAATGCCTTATTTAAATTCAAATTGAGATTTAAATCTCATTTAAATTTGACTTCTTGTTTATCTGTTCTGCAATGGAAAAAAAGTAAATGTCAGATCTTGTTACTCTTCAAATAAGTCTTCTTCTTTTTTATGAATCTCGTGAGTACTTGACATATATCATGGTTGTGCCTTTAAAATAAAAAGCTTTTACTCAGTCAAACAAGAAAACATTTCTTTGAATTAATTAAAAGATGAAAACATGAATACTTCTGATAGATAAAGAACATAATGAGAATCTGAACATTTTAAAAATGATTAAAGATAATCATGGAAAAATATTACAATGTTTTTGATACCTTACAGGCGTCTAATATGCCATATGCATGGTGGTTCAAAGGAGAGAAGTATTTTTTTTTTCAATCATCTTCATGAAATCCATCTAATTCTATCAACAAACAGTGCAATGCATTTCTGTAATAAGCTTAATGAAAAGGACGTACAAACAATATTAATATTTTTCTTTCTATGAAGCACTCTCGTCAATTTAGGTTTTCAATACAGGAATGTACCTAACCACAGTTAATAACTCTCTCAAGTGATTACTAGTGACCAATTGAAAGCAGATTAAAGATTGAAATATACGAGGGACGTTCAATAAATAATGTCATTAGCTCGATGACATACAACATAGAAATCATATAACATTAAGCTAGATTTTCTCTCATTATTGAATCTTTAATGAATTGATAACAATTTATGTGACCACTTTTCATCACATAGTCTCATCGTGAGAAGCTGGGAAACAAGGGCTATTCGAGACGCTGCATTATAAATGAATGGTAAAGAATCAGTAAACTATAGAGTGAAAATAAAAGCTTCATTAAAGCTGCTGTAAGACGTGTTAAAATCACAAAGAAATTTTGACTGAAAAATGTGACATTTACATCAACCAATGCCTGTTTTATAGACAAATAAGCAAGTGGATTTCATGTACTATTTGCCCAATTTCAACAAATAATAGCTGATGATGTATGACTGACTTTAAGACACATAGCAAAGGATGATGTGTCATAACTGCTATCTGGGGCCCCTTTTTCCACGACGAATTATATTTAATCTACAACGACGTTGGTAGTTTTCAAACATGAGTGAAAAAATATGACGCCTTTTGAATAGTTTCAATAGTTCAGACCCATTTTAATTATAAGGAATTCTGCATTATCTTTAATTTTTTAGATCATATTACAGCTAAATTCGGTCAGGTTTGTGCGAATATTTTCTTTTATGGCAAGATAATGGGCGGATCTTAGTACAATAGAGGGATAGCGTGTCCTAGAAGACCTTATATGGCTATTGTTATTATTTCGCACTTAAATATTGTCCAATCCGATGACAGAACATTAAAACATGCTGGTTTACTACGTTTACAATTTATCGCAGACACGTGGTTTTGGTCAATTTACCTGTTGTCCTTTTCTACATTTCAAACTTTTATAATGGTCAGCCAATGCTGTTTATACTTTATAATACGCAAGGATTTTCAGCATTTACGGTTTTGAGGACAAGAAATGCACATGAAACTTGTATTCACCGATACTCAGGAATACGTGTAGACCTAGCGAATTGCTCACCAAACACGCTACAAAACTTTAAACTAGTGTATATCATGTATATTCTATCAATTGTTTGTAACTGTATATAAATTTTACTGTGGTCTCGGAAATGGTACATATGTAGATCCTTGTCTCATCTGTGACTAAAATGCATAAAAAATATCGGAAAGCAGTAAAACTCCAAGCATGTTTTCATAGTATTTTTGTGGTACTCACTCGTAACGAATTTCATTTAGCTGATTGGTCAGCTAGAAAGTATCGCCTGTGCCTCGATTAGCATATGAATTCATTCTTACTTCAGAAAATCTAGTTCCGTCGATCTGTTTATAATGGGAAAGGTCAACTCCATTTTACATTTTTTTAAAAATAGCATGCGAGCGCAGTTAGGTACAATTTTCTCCTTTCACATATCGGTAGATTTGAATAAAATACAGTGACCAGCCAAAGGAGAAAATTGTACCTACCTGCGCTCGTATATTTTAAGGGCTTCAAAGAGTGGGGCGGGGTTAAAATGCAATGGGAATTGAATGTAAACATGAAACCCCTACCACAATAACAGATCTATATCTTTCAAATCACGTTTCTATTTTTGTTAAAAATAGTATTCTATAAAAGTACACGTATCAGTGATTAGTTACATACAAAAAATTGAGTAAAATTTAGACATTTAATTTTTTGTCAGTATAAGAGGGGGCGCAAGTCACCTCATCCAAATTTGATATACATCATATCGGGAGTAGTTTACAATGTTTTTAAGAAACGTTTGACGGTAAAAAAGCTTGGTACTCAAAGATCACCCTATATTTTGAAAAAATGAGTGAAAACGACAGCGTGTAGGAATGTCTTAACAATTATTTAAAAATATCAGTAACTGTAGTTATACAAGTTTGTTTCATATTCAAACAGATAATGGAACATGAAACTATTGCTTAAAACACTCAATACAAAATTTACCATAAGATGTACTTGATAAAAACAGCAATGGTCCGACAAGAGCAAAGGTATGCAAGAACACAAAGACAGATTTATATGCAATTTTCTTAAATATTAGTGGTACTGTTGTTCAATTTCGTATTCGGGGAGACAGTTTAATTTTTGGAGGAGTCTAGAAAGCATTTTTTTGCAAAAAAAAAATCGAAAGGTTTATTAGAGGAAGGACCTAGAATCAGGAATCCACTACATTAGATTTCTTCATGAAAGCGTCCAAACCCTGCACCCCTGAAGAGTAAAGGGGTTTGCGGGATAAAAAGAAAGTTAATATTAATATTTTTTTTTCACATTAACAATATTCAATAGATCTTTTACCTTTTGACTTGTTTCTATTTCCAAACTTGAAAAACCACCTTTCAAAAAGAAAAAAGAACAAGTCCATGAAATCACTGGATCTGCTACTTTCCAGTATATTTAGGGTCATACACAAAAATGTGTTCTAAACACAGTCAGAAATTAAACAAAATCAATAACGGAGATCTATTTTAATCAAAAGAGATTAATAAGTAAAATCATGAAGACTAAATCATTAAAAAGCGTCTTTTGCTTCTTTCCGAGCCCCGATGACGTTATTTATTGAACGTCCCTCGTAAAGATAAAAAAAAACAGTATTCAAGCCAAAAGGTCCCTAAAACAATACTCAATGATAGATTGAATTTGCTGACAAGGACATTGTATCGATAATATTTTCTGTATATGCCCAATAAATAACTTCTAAAAGAAGGGCTCTGTCTTTCTAACCATCTTTACGAATCGCTGCCTTATCCACTTTAGTCAGGGATATGAGAGTTGTCTATCTTTGAGTGTAAGTAGTTACAAATAATATTTATACTGTATAAATCATATTCCCTTCCCCCATTCAAAAAAGAAGTGCAATTTCAGACTCTTTTTCTGTAGATCGAACTTTATCATGATTTTTCATTATTAACATGCTGATTTCATTTTTTGTCTTCAACTTCCATGAGAAAGGCAAGTTTCTTAAGGTGAAAATAATTGAAAACTTTCTTACATGTATTTCCTATGGAGAAAAATGATAACTTAATGATGAGAAAATGGTAAATGAAAAAGGATATTTGATATCTACGAGCAACTCTAGGTACTACTGTACATGTCATGAATGCTATAAGAACATATTACACAAGGGTATCTATTACAAGTAAAATAATGTCCAAACATCATTACATTATGATTATTTTTTTTTTTTACATCAAAATAATTTAGATTTTTAAAGTTACACTAACGCGTGCTAGTCCTACATATATAGCCACCAATGCGTTCGTGTGACCTTCTCGCTGCAACTGGACAGATTGACTGTATATCAAATACCCCGTGTCTAAATATGGAAATAACATCAAAGGTGATCTGGAATCTGGATCTGGATCTCTTGATCCCGGGGTCGATGTGCAGACCTTGGAGTTTTTATATCAACTGGTCGCTTTACTGTTGTTTTTTCATAGATACTTTCTCGAGGAGTGAATGTCCACTAGTAGATCTCTATCAATGTTCCCTTGTTCAAAAGACCACGATACTATTTGCTTCCGAAGTTATCTGGCGAATATTCATCCATTGCCATCTTCAAATTGCGATTAGCCAGTACTATTTCTGCATCCGATCCAGATTTTGATTTCTCTGCGCAAATCCGTCAAACATTCTCTAAATAAATCTTGTCAGATTCTGCCTTTCCAACTGTATTTCTAGATAATTTGACTTTATACTTACAACTCTGTTTCAGTTTTCTTGTATGTCCCGGACAATGGATATTATTTTGTCGCCCTGAGCATCAATCCTTGCCAACTGGTCGCTTATATCATTGGTAGCCCTTTTGGTATTGGAAATACTTGCCGACAATAGGCGAAGGTGATCTCTCTGAATTTGTTGCAAATTTTCGGAGAGTTCGTATTTTTTTTGTGGCAACAATATCGCTTACTTTACACCAATCGTGTGATTTGTGAAGATTTAAAATACAGTCCATATACACTAATACATCACAAGATTTACAAAAAACAGTTCAAGATCAAGGGTTTATGAACTTCACATTTTATATCCCCAGCACTTTGGGTGTCTTGAAAAATTCTTTTTACGTATGCCATGTTCTTCTTACAAACAAGTTAGCAAAAGTTTACCTATGTCTTTAAGAGAAAGCAATGTGAATTGAAAAGGGAACATACATATACGAATTAAAACAATGGTAATACATGTATTGGTAATTTATCTATCACAATGGATGGTCCCTTTGTAACCCGAGCGTGTGCAAGTAAGTGTTAAAAGAATTCATATTAAACATAGAAATTTAAAAATATCACATTCATTTATAAAAAGAACAATAAATCTCTACTGAACAATCTTTCAAAAAATAGAAACAACTCGTGCAATGGACTTTATTAAACACGTTTCAGCATGTTTAAAGCCCGTGTCACACTGTCACGATTTTTGGCTACGATAGAGTACGAGTTAAAAAATCGCAGTAATTCGGCGTTCATCGTAGAGATAGTCGTAGGATATCTTCTTAACTCGTGTTTCATCGTAGCAAATCGCCAAACGCGGCGATTGTTTTGAGCATGTTCAAAACAATCGTGGCCACGGTACGATTTTTAATTATCCGTAAGCGATCGTACAGAAATCGCAATACACTCGTACACATAATCGTTGTAAATCTTCAACGTTCGTGGGACACTCGTAGAAATTCGTAGAATTTCCGACTCTGCGAGTTTCCTACGATTTATCGCGAGTGTCCCACGAGTTTCTTCGAGTGTTTCTCGACTCAAAAGGAATGTCCTACGATTTCATGCGAATATGATACGAACACATGCGATTGACGGCGAGTGCAATACAAGTACCGTGCGAGTGAACTGCAAAAAAGAACGATTGTACGCGTTGACTGATTGCTGATTGCTCCTTATTCACGGTATGGATTATTTTAAGTTATGATTGGTGTTTTATGTTATTTTTATTTTCTTTACAAAGTACATTGTACTGTAATGATTATCATTAAAGTTACTGATCTACATGTAAATGTACATGTAATTCAGTTGTTGATTGTCAGGCTTTACACATATGTAATTACGAGTGTTTGCATTTTAAGTTTGTGTTTTATTTCTTATTTGTTCAGAGAATGAGTATTAACATTGTTCAATGCTTCACGTTTATTGATATACAATAAATTTAAAACAATATCCTGATTCATTTATTCATTTACAATATGGTACATTTAAATAAAACGGCCGTCAGCAGAATCATCAGAACACACATACAAATCTTAAAAATCATAATCATTATATCATGTCATTCTGCCAGGGAACCGCCCTAGCAGGTGAATTGTAGTAGTGCTTCAGGTACAGCCTCTGGGTCTTCGCTGCTATAGTTGCTCGATTACATCCACCAACGTTATTCAAGTCTGTAAGGTTTGCACAGTCTCTCCAAGCTCGCGGAACCACGTGATGATTTTCGTTTTGGAGATTTGGAAATCTCATTCGCATGAAATTATGAAGACAGCAACATGCTAATACAATAGATGAAAAAGTTTCTGGTTCTTGACGCATTGGAGCTAAGAGGCATTGCCATCTGTTGGCAAGTATTCCAAATGCATTTTCTACAACGCGCCTTGCTCTGCTGAGTTACGCTCCTCATTGGTCAATGTCTTTCTTGCGAAAGGTTTCATAAGCCATGTCCTGATAAGGAAGGCGTCATCACCCACGATGAAATTCTGTTATCATTTGGTAGAGGGGCATCTTCTGGAAATCCAATATTATGATTTTCGACATCTTTTAATTCTGAGTTGTTAAACACTGTAGCATCTGATGTAGAACCATTTGCACCTACGTCAACCCAGATGAACTTATAATCAGCATCAACAAGCCCCATAAGAATGAGGAGGTGGAACCCTTTGTAGTTGTAATAAAGTGATCCTCCGTTTCGAGGGCATTTTATAGCAATATGTTTCCCATCCAAAGCACCAAGGACACGGTCCAGGTTCCTTCTATTTCTGAACTGCTCAGCTATTTGTTGCCACTCATCTGTAGTTGTTGGACATTTAATTACTCCATCAGCATATTCCGCTACTATACTTTCAAAACTTCACGAACCAGCAAGGAAATCGTATTATGTGGAACTCGAAATCCGTACATCAGACTTGTGTAAGACTCTCCTGTTGCTAAATACCGAAGTGTAATGGCCAACTTTAATCCAGGTTTCAAAGCCTTTCTGAACCATGTGTCTTGTTTTTGTTATCTAGGACTCAATCTGTCTACAAGCTCTCTAAACATACCTGGCTCTACTCTGAGAAAGTCTGGCTCTACTGTGAGAAAGTTTTTGAATGACAATACCTCCTCCGTTTCAAGTTCTTTCATCAAGCGATCGAAATATCCATACTGAGTCCGTCTGGTGATCCATGGTCTTATCCAGTATCTTCTTCTTTGCCTCTGTGGACGCCCGTTATGTAATAAATGGCAATTGCCTCGTCATTTTCTGCAATATTCTGATCAAGTTCGCCCAAATATTGCAGCAGTTGAAGCCTCCGCACGGTAGCTACTGCCATAATCATACTACTTCGAAATTAAGCAACCCTTTCCCTCTATATATATATACTCAAATCAAGTATAGTCGTAAGAACTCGTCACTGTTCGTGGGAATATCGTGTGTGCATCGTACAGACTAGTAGGTATTCGTAAGAGCTTCGTTTAAAATCGTGTCTTATCGTACAAATTCGTGTAAAGATCGTATTGCGTTCGCTATGTGATCGTCCTTGTTCGTACATAACTCGCCAAAACTCGTTCTGTTATCGTATAAGCCTCGTACATTGTTGAGCGGACATCGTAGTCGTATCGTGACACACTGAAAAAAAATCATCCTCTGTCAAAAAATGCTAGGCTAGCGTGGCGATTGTCGGCGATTTATGGTTTTTTGTAAGTCGTCTGGAATCGTAGCAAAAATCGTGACAGTGTGACACGGCCTTAAATAACATTAAAAGAAGAAAAGTGCATACGCAAAACAGTACATGGAGAGGTAGAAATCGCAAAGCATCAAAACTGATCAATCCAGTTTAGTTGGTCAGGAACAGTAAGTTGATAAATTTCCTTTTCTATGATCGAATCGCAGCCAGAATCATGCAGCCGAAATTGACCGCATTCAGAACAGTTCTAAAGAGATGTCTACTACTCCATCGCTCTACCGCGTCTTCCAACCACTTCTCACCTGAAAAATAAAAAAAAAACTAAATGTTTGGAAGATTCCATCGTTGATAACCTCTTTGTGTGCACAGTGTGCGGTCATATTGCACTATTCAAATGGAGAATATTTAATCCCAGCCCCAGGGATGTCACTTGTAGAAACGCATTTACGTTCTATATTCTGGACTTTTTACACTTTAGGGTTATATAAAAATGATTGAATAAATAATTATTAATAATTTTTAAATACCCAGTAATCAAACATTTTTGACGCTTGCAATTGATTAATTATTAAAAGTACACTGTTACATACAGAGTATGGATTCACTTAGACAAAAATAAATGATACAAAATCTTTGCAAGATGCAGATTTAACCCCTTAATTGTTCATGATTCAGATATAGAAGGAAAGTTGCATAAAGCCTGTCAACACATTTGAATTTATGACCCAAAGTTTTTAAACAGGTTTTTATTCATCTGAAGGAAATGCACATAGATAATTGTTTATTTATGATTTTATAAGCTTAAGCTGAAAACAAACAAACCAGTTAAAAATACACCTCCCCAAAACTCAATTTACGTTACCCCTAACACACAATTGAAAATATATTTTCTTTATATAAAGTGCAAGTTTCCACAATTAAGCAAACGTCTTGCCGTTGCCATGGTTCAAACAAAATTATACAGATCATCAGACATACAATAAAAAAAAAACGACTGATATGCAACACTATGAAGTATACTAACCGTCCACTTTTTTAAACAAAGAAAACCTTCTCTATGTTCCATTGTATTTCGACATTTAACATCTTTTCTAAAAGAAATTAAAATTGTTGTGCCAAAAGCTTGGATAAAATGAGTAGTTACGATAGTGGTAAAAGAAATCAAAACCTTTCTTCTCTATAACGTTCTCGTCCAAAATAACGTTGACCTCTGGGATGATAATCGTGAAGGTATAGATGGACAAAATGAGAAAACAGGCAGGGGACACCAACCACAAGTTCCGGGATGGCGACCTCTCAAGGGCGAAATTAAGGTATAGGTAGGGGCGGCGGCCGTGAAAAGGGTGGAAGCCAGCTGAAAGAGATTGAACAGATATATTGTATAAATGTTTCATATGGATTAGCATATTTAGCTAATTGTATAAATCAGAAATATCCAATTAAATGATATAAAATACATCAGTATCAACAATGATCAATACCTATTGTTTTCATACGCAGTTGAATTAAATAAAGTTCTAGATAACCAAATATTGCATACTTTTATAAATATCGAACTCGGTATACTCTTTTTAAAAGGCGTAAATGCATTTAGCGTAACTTGAATACCATTGAATTGGCCGCAATTTTAAAACTTCTTGTAAACTGCTGCCACAATGCTTTGGCTGGCAAAGATCGTCTGCTTTGAACTTCCATCAAGGAAACGTAAATTCCAGCTCCGGCCATATATCCAGTGGAAAAAATAGCCGCTATCTTACATCCCTCTATCAGATCTAAAGGTGCCATCCTTAATCTTTAATAAGATTTTGAAAAAAAATAAGGTTGACTTCGATGTGCACACCTTCCTACACCTGGTTTTCAGCTGATCTGCCCTACTTTACAATGAGTTACACTTTGCTGCGATTATTATGATTGAAACCTCCAATACAAAAAATGAAATTCGAGGATTGCAAAACTAACGCTTACTTCTTTATTTCCTTTTCAACGTTTATTTAAACTTTATTTCATTTAGATAAAGAAAGAACATTTGCCCTTGTTAAATGACAGTTATAATAGGAACAATAAATGAAAAAAGAATGATGAAACGAAAGCAAAAAAAAAAACAAACAAACAAACAAAAAAAAAAAAAAAACAAAACAAAAAAAAACAAAAAAAAAAAAACCGGTGTCTTTGTGGGTGAGATGTCATTTTTTATGTAATATTGTGTCTAATATGAATACCCTATCATATGTCATTTATTGAAAAATTATCACTAAACTGATTAAAAAGAAAATA
Organism: Saccostrea cuccullata; assembly: GCF_032062105.1. Classification (NCBI taxonomy): domain Eukaryota; kingdom Metazoa; phylum Mollusca; class Bivalvia; order Ostreida; family Ostreidae; genus Saccostrea; species Saccostrea cuccullata. The sequence continues at coordinate 78,851 of NW_026922889.1, read as the reverse complement.
AGGTCAATAGTGAAGGTCAAGTTTTCAATTTTTGAAAGGTATGTCAAACTCCAAGGTGAAAGGGTCTGTCAGGGAGTTGTTGATTTCTTAAGAAAGGTCACAAGTAATACATGTATATGTAAAGGATGAAAACCCTAACCCTAACCGTTCAATAGTTATGGCCAAGGTAAAAGCTTTTGAAAAGTAGGTCTTACTCCAAGGTCAAGGTCAAAGGGTCAAAGTTCTTGGTATCCAATGAAAGGTCTTTTCACAAGAATTAAATATGTGAAGTATAAAAGCCCTAGCCCTTACCATTCAAGTTATGATCAAGGTTAAAGTGTTTTCATAAGTGCGTAAATCTCCAAGGTCAATGTCAAACTGTCGAAGTTGTTGGCATCCAATGAAAGGTCTTGCCACAAAGAATATATATGTGAAAGTCCTCGTATCTACCGCTCTAAAGTTGTTACCAAGGTAAAAAATTTTTAGAAGAAGGTCTTACTTCAAGGTCAAGGACAAAGGTCAAAGTGCTTGGTATCCAATGAAAGTTCTTTGTACAAGGATTACACATGTGAAGCATGAAAGCCCTAGCCCTTACCGTTCAAATGTTATAGTCAAGGTTAAAGTTTTTACATAAGCATAGAAATCTCCAAGGTCAATAAGTCAAAGTTGTTGGTATCTAATGAAAGGTCTTGCCAAAAAATACATATGTGAAATATGAAAGTCCTAGTTTCTACCATTCGAAAGATATGGCTAAAGTAAAAGTTTTGAATTTTTGTGAAAAGTGGGTCAAAGGTCAAAAGGTCAAACTAGGTGGTACCAAAAGAAAGGTCTTGTCACAAGGAATACACATGTGAAATATGAATGTCATAGCTCAACTAAGTCAAAAGTTATAGGCAAGGTTAAAGTTTTTGTGACGGACAGATAGCTAGATAGACAGACGGACAGACAAACTAGAGGTACTGTGTGCAATGAGCTCACTAAATGATACCCCCCTCCCTCCCAAAAAACCAGTGTGTTGCTATATATTGTTTTACGGTAATGTTACGCTTTATCTCTTATCCGGTGGTGGTATCATTTAGTGAGCTCATTGCTCACAGTACCTCTAGTTTTATCAACATCTAATAAAAAAAATAGATATGAATTTTATTTTCAGAATGTCACTTTTCCAAATATCAGTGTAACATTTATTGTTTAGAGAAGCCGAGGAATCAAACTATTTATCAATCAGTGACGAAATAGAATAATTCGCTTAAAGGTAAGATCGTGCAGTCAAAATACAGCTCTAATACCTCTATCAGTCTGACGTGTCTACCAACCTCTTTCATCTGGAAATCGTTTAAAGTTTCTTAAGTAAATAATGTAAAAATCCACTGTTGATATTAGTTTTATTTCCACAGCTGAGTCATAATTGCTGGACTGAAAAGATTCAATATTGTATGCACTGCTGAAACCTGAATCCAAATTAGAAATGGATTTTGAGAACAAATATTCTCCTTTTCGAAAGAAGAAATTTAATATTGAGTAAAGAATTGTAACTATAAACAATCTTCTGGAAAGAGCATTTTTGCAGTTAAGTTAAGAAAAAACATTGAATATAAGATTGTAACTAATAGGAAAACACATTAAATAAAACCATGCAACCACCATGTGATTGGATATTATACGAGGGTCGTTCAATACGTAATACACAGTATATCATAATACAATGTAAATGAGGCATTTGAAAATATTTTTTTCATATTTGAAAAGTTTTATTAAAGAGCTCATACAGCACAAAAAATCCAACGAATTTTCAAGTTGTCTTCGCGAATAATTCTTTTTTAAGTAAGCTTGGTCACTACACGGAGCTGAAAACTGTTTATAAATGATCCCTGCCAAGAAAATGAAAATAAGAGTTTACTTGAAAATTGCGCTTTTTACATAAATCGCAGAAAATCTCAGACTAGTATTGAAGATACGATTTTTTCATGTGTAGAAAAATTATCTTTAACGTTGTATACTTTTAAGATTTATTCAATAATTTGGAAGAAAAAAAAAACGAGAGTTATAATATAACAGTTAATGTGGTCAATTGAAATTTGTTGGGACACCAAAAATTATCGACTTTATGTGCCACATGAAATTTAAAAATGTTATATTTAACATTTCAATCAGATAGGTGCCCTATTTGCTCACAAATGACCAAGAGAGAAAATTCGTTAAATGTGGCAACGTTTATTTAAAAACAAATGTTTAAACGAAATAGAAGATTTGATAAACTTGCTTTTTGTATGGCGAAACATTGGAAACACTTTTTATAGCCGTAAAATAAGATTAATGGTAAAAAATATGGAATCAAAGAAAACGGTGTCATTCAATTATGATAAAGAGAAGCAATGGCCCCAGACATGTTTTATTAGTTTTCATGTGTTTAAAGACGTCCATTAAAATATGTTTATATATACACCCAAATGAATGACTAGCAATGGTAAGTTTTATCTTCAAATTGCACAAAGGAAAGTTGAACAGATTTCCTGCAAAGGAAGACTTAGTCCATAATTCGGTGACCAGGGTATTTTTCTTATCCCTGACAACGCAGCTGCACATACGCTTAGAGAAGTAAATAAGATTTTGAAAAAAAGAAAGTGACGTCGCGCAAGGTGTTGGTGTCAAAAAGGTGAAAATTACTATTTCAGTGGCATTTGCGCTATTTTCATAATTTTAAAACAATTCAATATATGAAAACTATATATCATTCGGTCGGTAATTGTATATTTAATACATTTTAACAAAAATTTTGATAAAAAAATTCCATTTGTCAAAGATATTAATTTGAATATTCCGTCAATTACGTGAAAAACGCATGTAGATCGGTAACAGGGGCGTCGCACACGCATTAATAAAAGGTTGATAATTTCCGTAAAACAAACAATACAAACATAAAATTTGGCAGAAAAATTCAGAATTTGATGTAAATGATGTAAATTCTTAAAATTTTAATGTCATTCAATCTGTATGCTCTGAACGCGTCGCTCAAAATCCAAGACAGAGGTGTAGACGCGCGTTAATCGATGGAATATGGGATACACCAAAAAGTCTTCATTTACTTAGAATATTAATTACATGAGCTAAATCTATTTTTGAATTACATATCAATAATCCTTTTTGTGTGTTAAGAAATATATTTTATAAACGACTGATATTTTGGGTCGATATGTATGTTGGATTTCTGATATTAAGCCGATTTATTGCGAGGATGTTGAATAAGATGGTATGTCACAAAGTTTGGAGTTTCAATGTCACACAGTTTTTAAGATTCGTAAAATGGTTAAATTTGTAATGCTGGGTGAAAATTTAATGTCGAAAATTATTTTAATTTCTACAAAATGTTGCAATGTTTTTAAGGAAAAGATCTCTAGACAGAAATTTAACTTGCGGTGACTTAAAATTTAATAATAATTGCTGTTTAACATATATGTACTACATGTAGCTATATGGACAGAACATAATTGAATTTGACGGCAAAAACGTCACATTTAAATGCCAAACTCCAGAAATTACCTTCATTTTAAGAATCATTTTTCTAATTTGGCACCAAACGACATTAAATACAAAATGTGCAAAATCAGTACTTTATTTAGATATGAAACTGAGTTGAGTCTATAAAGCAGTGTTTGTTTTACAGGCTTTTTACAATCTCAACATAAATGTCACACATTGTCCAAAAGTAATAAATATAACTATAATATAACTATAATTGTATAAATGTGGAAAAATAAATCATATGTATATTCATTAAAAATAGATATATTGAAAATTAGAAGATTTTTATGAAATATGCATCTTTTCAAAAAGTTATTAGTATATTCCAAAATAATTTTCAATGGAATGGTGACGAAATCATAACAAAATATAAATGTCAACATAAATGTCACACACTTAAAAAAAAATTTAAAAAATTTATTGCGTTCAATGCATAAAACTTAATATAACCCAAAGCGTCCCAAATAAACTTACTTAGAGAGAGAGAGAGAGAGAGAGAGAGAGAGAGAGAGTTTATACCTAAAATATCTGCATCAAAGTACGGCTACGTATAATATGTATTTCCCTTTTGGATTTTTCTGAAACTAAGAGCCCTTTTCTCGCAGATTGAAACAGACACATTTTAATCATTTTTTATGTAGACTATATGAGGAGAAACATTAGTGAAATACATGCAGTTGATACTTTGTAAGACAGTCCATTATGTTACCCGACCGGAAGAGAATTTCATTTAATCCCGGGATCAAATTAAATCATAAACTCATAAATATTAAACAAAGCAACGTTTATAAAATCATGAAAACTATTTTTTTTCTTTACTCGAGACCCATCCAACAAATATTGAATAAATAACATAACAGAATAATTTATTTGCTGTATTATATATCTATGCATCTAAATACTCATGTAATTGGCGGCATTACTGGGTTTTTATTTTTTCTTCGTAGAAAAATGTTTGCGAAAAAAGCAACGTCAAATTAATATTATATAACTTCACGTAAAATCACGTCATTTTGACGTTACCGAAACTGACACCAACACCGTGCGCAACGTCAGTATACATGACTTTTCAATCACCCACGTGAGCTTGATCGCAGCCACTGTGAATTCTTTTCATTCCCAAAACAGATGAAAACAATCAAAGGAAGATTGTACAAGGTCATAGGAAATAATATTCATCAGTGTCGTTGGGGCATCCCTAAAGATGAGTATGCTGAGGATTTCTGTTTATGGATACAAAGACCTAAGACACGCGTAAAGGGCAACAGGAAATGCCTTCAGGGATTGAAACTATTAAAGAGGCTGGGTGGTCGTGGCCATTTTTAGACTACTTTGATCCTTAGGTGAAGAGCTCCATATAAAGATGTAATAAAATGATCAAATTTTAAAACTAAAATTTATGAAATTTTTCTTTGCCAAATGATAGTTGACAGCTCAAGATATCATATCTAAAAAAATAAGTCACATCTGGTGGTTCATAAAAAAATAATCTGTTGACCCCCTAGCCTCCTTAAGAAAATGTATTACGTTCAATGTACTTTTCTTACTTTAAGATGACAAGTTGCATTATTTATTGAACGACCTCGTATAATTATAATACAACAAGGATTTTAATAATTTCACACTTAACGATGGACCCCAACTGAAAAGTAACTTCTTTCTAAAGACAAGTAATACATTTGTTCATAGCCCCCTTTCTAACGAGGACATTCTTCAAAACCATGTCAGATGTAAGTATATTTAATATTCCCAACAACCAAAATGAAATTGAGTTATAACATTTATACAGGATTGTAAAACTCCGTAAAATGCCTTACAAACAAAGATATTATAGTACATAGCGGGTTCCAGCATTGTTCTACCAAGCCTCCAGAAAAAATATTCACAGCAGTGAAAGGGAAATTTCAGGAGTTGTATGCAACAATATATTTGATAAGATGTTGATACTTAATATCTCCAAAGAACTGTTGGAAAATTTGAAATCACAAAACTTTACGAAAATCAATACATGTCCATCAAACGATACGAATATTCGACACTTTATACGAATATTTCCCACGATAAATCCAAGTCCAGGCTTGATGAGATCATAGCTGCTTTTTCAACAAAAATGGATCTCGTAATTAAACTTACCTTGTCATTGATCACATAATTTAAAACAAAAATTGTTTCAAAACATTCTGATTATACATACAAATACCCTGACGTTGAATTTTAAAAGATGCCCGAGTTTCTGATTCAGTATCTCTGAAGTTTTTGGAGAAAAGGTCATCTATCAAACCTATTCTGTTGAAAACGCCTGTATACAGAGAAATTTTTCGCCCCTTTAGCCCTAACCTCGTTTGGGCGAATTCAAAGTAAACAGCATAATTTCTAAAAACAAAACTGTGACTGGGTGAATTCAAAACGGGGCAAAATTGTTTGCAAGTGTGAAGGGCGAAAATAAATTGGGGCGAAAATAACCCTGTATACAGTACTAGTATATACTCGATGTATCCCAGTGATCTTGAAATAAAAGATACAACAGAGTCTGATAATCTGTTTTTTATTTGTATATTTTATTAGAAAAAGACTTAAATGGTAATCCAACAACCAAGCTTTATATACGGTTTAATGCCAGATACAGGGAACTGGACCGGTTCTTTGGAGAAAAGTACACGATCCATTAGACAATGAAAATTTTAAATTTAAAAAAATAATATGCTTATTTGTTGATTGGACGTTCTTTTCCCTATCCAGTAGGTATTCAGTCAATATTAAGTCAAAATGTATTTTAAAAACTATATGAATAAGGAAGCTTTTTTTGTTTTAAAAAAAACACCATTCAAAATAAGTTACATGTATCACCATTTGCCCCTTGAATAATGCAAATTAAAATTAGTACTGGGTTCGACGTGTGACTATGCGTGTTATTCGAGCACGTGGAGTAAGAAACAACACCTTTTTTCAGCGACTCTACAGCAGATAGTCTAATCATTTCACACATAGGGGACAAAAAAATGAAGGAAGACAAAAAGAGCATCGAATATCTGTTTGATTTTGTGTATATACATCATGATGTAAATGTTTTGAAAATTTTTAAATTATTTTAGTTAAATGTAATTGATCGTTTATAATTTATGAGAAAATATAGAGATTAAAATTGAAATGCTTTGCTTTATCCCGACAAAAACTAGTTCTAGTAGAACTAAATTAGTACAAATAGAAAACAATATATTATTACAACAAAGAAGGAATTGACAATCAGGGTGTTTCCAGAATCCTGTCCCAAAATATGAGGTCCTTATTTTGCACAATGATAAATTATTGTCAAAATAACAACAATATGTTTTCACATACCTGGTATTCATTTTCGGGAATATATCATTGATATTAAAACATGATAGATGTTTAAGTCATTATTGTTTATGATTTTTAAATACACATTAAAAAGTTGGGATTCATTTTTTTTTTCAAAAATAAATCTTTATAGATATTTTTAAGTTACTCTGTACATCTACAAACGAAAAAGGAGGAAAAAAAACGTCTTAATAATTATGTGCATTGATTTAAAAAAAAAAGAAAGAAAAGAAAAGAATAGAAGACTAATGCTCAGATGACTATTTTTTCAAGGAAGATTTTTCAATTTATGTACTTATGTCATCAACATAGGTATTCAGAGACAAAAGGTTACCGGCCCCAAAACATCATGTTCAAATTGAATACATTTTAAATTGACAGTTAACATGTCTCTAATTATTATATCAATGGTTTGAAATGCATGTCTTAAGGTAAAGATCTAGTAATAACTTTAAACTATTTTGTGAATTGGATCCATTATGACGTCATGATCAATTGCAACTTTCTTTTTCTTTTACTTTACGACTTTATGTACAAAATAGGGTATTTCATGGCATTCAATTTGAAAGCATATGAAAAGTAATTCCGATACCTATATTAAAGGAGTGTATATGATAAGAGCCAATTTTGGCCCCCTAAAAATTAACATTTTAGAATGACATTCAAATATGTTTAATTGATATTTATTTTGTAGAAGAGAGTATATTTGAAATATTTCCAATAAATTTTTCACATTTATATGCACTCACTAGCTGTATATGACATGAGAAATAATTCTATTTTTGATATCTAACAAGAAAGCCAGAAATATGCCTTTTTCTTGATGTTTTTTCTGATGCGAAACATAGAGCGCAGTGTAGAACATACGTAATTTTTCTGTCACTAATTAGTATTTGATAGATACATCTTTGGTAGAAATATAAATCTTGTTCTAGGGCGCGCTCTATATTTTCTGGAAGAAAAACTGCTTGAAAATAAGCAGTTTTATACAAAATATGCAAAAATGGCGGGAAAACGTTATTTTTATGATGTCATATTTCTAAAATAACGGCAGTTTGATCAAAATGAAAATGACCAACAAAGGTCGCATATATAGCTATACAAATTAAAGCTATATATAAAGTACAATTAAGATATTCATTTTAAGGGGCCAATCGAGACACTTAGCATATATCGCTCTTTGATATTATTTTGAAGAAGAGGCCAAACCTACAAATTACCGTTTTCTGAGAGACTGAAGGCAATCAGGGTACATAAAAAGCACAGAGTCCGACACTTCTGTTTCATACTTGGATATTTTACTTGAAAAAGACACTAATGGTAATCTAACAACCAAGCTATATGATAAACGTGATGACTTTTAAACTTTTCTATCGTCAACCTCCCTTACTTATGCAGCAATATACCTTCATCACCTGCATACGGAGTATATATATCTCAGTTGATTCGATACGCAAGAGCATGCTCTACATACGAACAATTTCTAAAACGAGGTAAATTATTGACAAGCAAGTTAACGAAACAAGAATATCAACAGTCTCGTTTAAAGACATCATTGCGTAAGTTCTATGGTCGATACAATGACCTTGTCAGCAAATACAGTTTATCATTGAGTCAAATGCTGACTGACGTTTTCCATACCAATTGTTAGTCCATTATTTATACACTGAATTGATGACGGATTTTTTCCGTTATTTCCTGATGATGACAAGGAGCACAAGGCGGGTGTGACCGGTCGGCAGGGGATGCTCACTCCTCCATGGCACCTGATCCCACCTCTAATGTCTTCGGGGTCCGTGTTTGCTCTGCTCTTATTTTGTATTGTTTAATGGACTTTGAGATTGAATACTGTTCGTTATTTCCATATCCTTTTTTTGTCGAATTTGAAAAAAAGTCACATATTAATGACTGGTTTTCTTAATATTTCATCGAAATTGACAGTTTTAAATATGGTTTTTCATCTTTTCTACAAATTATGTATTGAAACACCTTTTTTGACCAAGCTAAAGTTGCAAAGAATCTTCAAGTTAATTTATCTTTGAAATTTTATAAATCTGTAATCTTCTTTCATTTACTAGATCTTGACCTTAAAAAGTTAATTATACAATTTCAATTAAACATTATTAGTGATAAAACTACATGATCTAGTTCATCAAATTAGCTTTCTTCCGCAAAATTTCCATAGGATGAATGACTTTTACTATAAAAAAAAAATATTTATTTAGTTTTACTGATTTTGGTATAATTATTGAGGCACCAAGACTTTTTAAAAAAAATATACATTTAACTATTCAACTTTTTAAGTCTTGTCATACCAACGCGTGTTTTGCTGAAGTCAGCATGTTTCGTTGACCTAAATGTATACACAAGATATGCATAAAATAACATCTATTTGGCTCGACACTATATAAACGTATATTCTGTCAAACAAGATAACCTCTTTGGACAGACGCTTGTCGTATTGTGACCACAACTGATTTCTGGTCATTTTATATACATAAAATAAGTGATACTTAATACATAAAAGCTGTATTATATCCTGAATTTTATTTCCATAATAATACGTTTGTGGTTAAACCACAATTAAGAATGATATTTTGATTCGGCTCATTTAACAGTGGTTAGTTGAGGAACATATTTGTATGTATGTATAATCAGTAAATGAATGAAATAAGCGTGAAATTGATCTGTTTTCTCATTCGAAATTTCTTTTAAAATATATATAAAGTGAGCTGTACATACTTTCCAAAATAATGGTATATTGAAATATTGTAGAGATTTGAAATATTCATCGCATTAAACAAAAGCAATTCCATCAATATACACGAATCAATAAACTCAATTCGTCGCTTAATTGTTTTATACTTCATCCTTAAAGAACAATTTACTACAAGAAAGGCATTATTTGCAAAATAAAGAATTATTAAAAAAGAAATGTACATAATCAAATTAAAGAATAAAAAAAATCAAATGCTTTCAAATGTAAGAAGGATATGGAGGTAACAATCAGTATTCAATATCAAAGTCTATCAAAAGTACAAGATAGGAGCAGAGCAAACACGGACCTCCAAAACATCAGAGGTGGAATCAGGTACCATGGAGGAGTGAGCATCCCCTGCCGACCGGTCACAGCCGCCGTGTGCTCCTTGTCATGATCGGGAAATAACGGGAAAAATCCGTCGTCAATTTAGTGTAAAAATAATGGACTAACAATAAGTATTAAACACGTCGGTCAGCATTTGACTCAATGATAAATTGTACTTGTTGACAAGGTCATTTTATCCTATGTTTAACCCTTTATCCCGTTGATATAGCTCATGTGATATCGTTTTCGTATCACACAGTTGTGACGTCACAATGGGTTTTGCGTTAGGTTTATGAAGTAAAATGAAGTGGAATCCTATATAAAAACAGTACTAAACATTATTTGTTGTGTAAAAAACATTTGTTAAAAAGGATCTCACATGATTTGTAGTTAGATATATTTTTATCCAACGAGTTGTGTGTGTTTTTATCCCTTCGCCAAGGCTCGGGAATAAAAACCACACAACTCGTTGGATAAAAATCATATCCAACTTCATAACATGTGAGATCCTATATGTATCGACCTTAGAACATAGCACAGCGTAAACTTATGGACATCACCATCATGTAGAAGGTACTGTCACTCTTTCAAGGTACTAGTAATCGAAAATAGAAAAAAAAATAAAACATCTGTTGCGTTTATGTGTGAAATGAAACAAAGTTATCTGTAGTTATGATATTCAAAGCAATAAACGTTGGAATCAAGAAAAACAGGATCCTTCAAAACCATCAGACGTTGTATGACGGATGAGTAAGCATGTCCTGTTGACCGATTACAACCGGTATATGCTCTTGTCATCATCAGGAAAATTGGACGGATTCTTAGAAAATTTGGTGTAGAAATATAGGTCTTACAAAATCGAAAAAACATTCAACTTAATAATTGACTATGCTTACAATGCCATCGTGTCTACCATTGTACTTGCGAAATTACTTTAAGCAAAACTGTTGATTCTTTTGTAGTGGTACATTGTAACGTACTTGTGTATAACATTTAATCTCAAGATATAAACACAATCATAAAATTGCGTATTCTGAAAGTTAGATAAATATTTAGAAAATATATATTCAATACTTTATATTCAAACAGAATGAAGACAATTGCAGACAAAAATCATGTTTATGAATATAGAAAATGGCGATCCCTTTGAGATATGATCAAAAAACATGCCCCTGCAAAATGAAATATAATTCTTATTTTAATGTACGTCACATTTTGTACAAATAATCTGCATGCTCTAACGAGTTCTTAATAGTAGAAACGCACGTCATAGGAAACTCTCAGAACGTTGTATTTGTTAAAGACCTGCTCTTCTTATCAACAGATAATTATATTCCACCACACTTTCCATGCTTTCAAAGCATACTGAGGATCCTATATACCACGTGTTAAACTGACCCTGCATATCTAATATATCCCAAAGATAGCCACGATCTGCATCTTTGGGTGGGAACCTGGGAAAATAATATCCCCATTTTATTTGTTCTAAAATATGCGCATTTGTTTTATCAAATAGTCGCAAATGCGCCTGTAATTTTGACTGGATGATAAAACCCATTTCCTTTGTAAAAGGATTTTCAAAGCCATACTGTTGGTACATGACGGCTTCCTGCGGTCTTCCATTTGGGCCATTCTCTCGAATTCCAAGACGATGGGCATCACCAGTGATATTTTTCCTAGCTTGATAAAAATTTATACCTCCTTCCACAGAATATGGCGGCTCAATGCTTGTAGTGAAGTCCATATGTGGATCTTGGCCACGTCTTCCGTTGTCGGACTCGACCAACGACGCAATAATGTAGGAATTCACCAACGTGCTAAATATATTACGTTCCCTCAAATTGAAATCTACGATATCAAGTAAGGAGTTCATTGCTGGGGAAAGAATCAAAAAATCAAAACTCTCCTTAAAAACACTCGGGTCATTCTGTGATGAATATGTTATGTGAATACCTGAAGGCCCTTTTCTTCTTTGAATGTTTTTAATGTTAACTCCAAAATGTATATTTAATTGGTTTCGTTTGACAATCTCGGAAACAAGTCTCTGGAACCCTCCCCTAAGAAGCCACAATCCATTTTCAGGTTTGAAAGCAGCGTTTACTGCCTCGGGAGGAATCCACTTTAGTCCGTATATGGCTGAAATTTGATTGAGATTTCCGTATCCATTTTTTGACAAAGCAGTTTCGAAAATCGGTTCCAACAATAATAAATCATTACGTCGTAAGAAATCCAAGAAACTCCCTCGAATTTCATGGAGAATTTCGGGAACTGGTCGAGGCATGAGTTCACTGGAATAGTTTCCAAACAAACAGCGGTGAATTCTACCGTACTTCGCCAGAGCGGCTTGGACACGGCGGAGAGCTGCTTCTGGGGAGGTTTCTCCTGACCTTCTAATCAGGATAATCCTCAAGTTGGTGTCTTCTGCATTATGAAAAGAAATACTTCAATTATTGACCACAATCTAAATATGCAGTAACAGCATGTATTATTAGGTCCATTTCTTTATATACTTAACAAGAACAAGACCACTGATTAACATAATGAATACGTAACTGATAAAGAATTTTGTTGTCATCTGATTTGTTCATACATGTGTCGTACTTCAGAATATTAGGGAAATCATTTCGATATGCTCAGTTTGTTCTTGAATTGCCTATAGACTTCTAAAAGATTTATTTAAAATCTCAGTTACCAATAGAATAGCACATTTTATAGCATATCTCCTTAAAGCCGTGGTCATAAGTGCACCTAATCAATCTAAAAAGATATATCTTGAAAAAATAAAAAAGTAAGATAAAGTACTCACCAAAATCATTCTGCCAAATTGAAATGGGATTCTTGGCTACAATTTTGAATCCAGCATTATATCTCCCCAAAAGACTAACAATTTTATCATAGATTTCAGTCATAAAGGCTGCGCCAAAATCCTGCCACACGCCTCTGTAAAAACGAGAATAAGCTTTTCCTCCAACTTCTTGTCTTTGTTCAAAAATTTTGATATTTTTATATCCACGTTCCTGTGAAACATATAATCCAATTATTTCAATAAATAAAATGAAAAACGATACGTGGATTAAAACTTAATTGCGATAATAATTCTTTGAAAATTTCTAAGAGGAAAGAAGATGTCGTTTACACAAGGATCTCGGAACGTTTCTCTCGGAAAGATTATACATGTATAATCATTAACGTTTTTCATGTTAAATACCCTGATGTGAAATAGATGTGTCAGATATCTCTCTTGAAATTTATTATACTCATACTGAGACACCAGAGCATACCGGTGAAAACTGAAAAATTTAGACCTGAGGGATTTTTTTTATTTCAACTTCTATTTCTACTAGCTATGGAGATTTATTGATTTGATTTGAACATATTTTATTGTAATATAATTATTTATTCACTATATATTATCCAAAGGACCGGTGTTTATGTCCCCAGAGGGATCCATACTCGAGACGAGGAATCATCTCATTATTTCTCGACACTTAAGCAAATGCAATAAACCACTATAAAACGCACGCAGTCGAATGCAACTCTTTTAAAACAAATGAAAATATAACGTGAAAACAAAAACAAACAACAAAAAAAAAAACAAACAAACAAACATTGAGTCACACTTTTAATTTTTTTTTTCACTTTGTTTTGGTTTCTCGACTCATGTTCAGCAATTTTTAAATTTTTCTCCCATTAATTTTATTTTCTATGCTGAATTCACATAAGATTTTCGAAGAAATCTGAAAATCTGTAAAATAAAAAAAAACCTTTTTCAAATGTTTCTGGTAGAAATTTCCGGTAGGTATGAAAAAGTAAATGTTATTTGCTTGAATGTATAAAAAAGTTGAAGCAGGGTCATTTGTCAGCTACAACATAATTTGTAGTACACACAGGCATGCATTTATTGAAGACAACCTTAACAGCGTTTTAAAGTAATATTTCTTACTTTAACTTTACTTATTATAAGAAAAATGACTTCGGAAAAACACTAGACAAAACTAAAATAAAGCCTTAGTTCAAAAACCTTGAAATCATGTTCAGAAACCTTATAACGATCCACCCAGACCCGATCAACTCCGCTCTCCCTTTCCAGAAACCTATTCAAGACATTTTTGCATACCTTCAGTAAAGAAGCCATATGTACACCACCCATTCCGGCGCCTATAATAGCGATCTTATCGTTAACGGATCTTGGACCCTTAATCACTGGATATCCCGAAGACAGCCTCTAAAATTGAAATACAGGTGACAATTTAGTCTGCAATTAAACATCTGTGCTGAACTTGGATTTTTCAATGCTTGCATTACTTTTTATTATTTCATGACTATTTGCAATAATAGTTTTTAAACCAGTCTCAATATTTCAAGCATTGGACAAAAAAGATCTCATATCATTAAAACAATAAAAGTTTTCTTAACTTGAAATGAAATTCTAGAGAAAATTTAAGCTCATCACTTACTTTACTTCTTGTCTTTTGAGAAGTTTTCAATTTGTTTTCAAATATATTAATCTTTACAAAAAAAGGCAAAAAATACTGATCATTTTGACATCAATGTATGATGATTCAATGAAGAAGTATTGCAGAAAGCAATGGAACTGAACTTTCCTGAAATTGTTTCCATGTGATTGAGGAAATCTCTTGTTTGACATTATTATCATGAATGATAATATTTCTAGCCGTTTGTTTTCTCGAGCAACTCGGTATTTTTTGTACAATTTTATGCACTTTTTTATGCTTTGCACGTATATTACTAGTTGTTTGACAGGTTTCTATTGTCTTTTGATATCGGCAACTTTTCCTTATTTTATATGTTCCCGAATGGGCTAAATAATATTCTAAACAAAAATGCATCTATTAAGTTCATTGTTTTCGTCTTTTATTCAAGAGTGTTATGACCCACTTACCCTATTTGTGTGACATTGAAACTTTCTTGGAAATTCTCCATACCCTTTAACTTTATAAGCTATTCCAAGTATACTTAAAACAGTTACAAAAGAAAACATCTCTTCTTGTCAACCATATGTTTAGCGACACTGCTGAAAGTACATGTAGTATGAGTCAAATCACACATTCTGTCATATCAAACATCGGGATCACTAAATGTCATTTATATCAAGGCCAAGGGATTCCCTCTATTTTGATGAGTTCCTCATCAAAATCCTTTTTTTATCAGAACGGCCAATTTTGTTCTGCTGTTATTTTCAAGCATTCGTTGAAAATAAAACGGCACCCACAACATTCGATCACAGAATATGTGTTATACAACAATGGCGACGTATCATCCTTATGCCATTAGCTTATTAAAAACCTACACTCTTGAACCATTTCGTTAAAGTCGCTTAATCCGAAACAGGCACATATTATCTTACGCAATAAAAGTTCGACATTACATAGAAAATATAGAGAAATAAATTATGAGATTGATTTAATAGATTATTACTACAATCCTTACAACGAAAAACTTAATCAAAAACCTTATTGACAAAACAGAAGTTCCTGACAGGAAGTTAAGGTCTGTTGTGAAGTCACCTTGGAAAAAAATAAATTCATCGGTTTTATCTTATTATGAAGTTAATTCAAACCCGAGTATTTTTTTTTCAATAGTAGAAGCCAGAATATATCTTTTAAAAATTAAGGAATTAATTGAATATAATCCATAGTAATTTTTATTTTAACAATAAAGGAAAATCAGATATTTATTTTAAAGGAGTTTAGTAACGCAGGCTAATATATTGTCCGTGTACAGGTATAAGTTCTTTTTGTGAAAATAAAATGCTCGGGTTTGTTCTTCATGAGATATACATGTAAGCGTTAATTTTAATTTTAGAAGGTGATTTCACGCAATATCAACAAAGGATTATTTATTGTGTGACCTAACAAAAATTATTTTTTTAACTTTTGAATTTTGATATCTTTTAAAAGAAAAAGACGTTGGGGATATAATTTGACAAAAGTTGAAACAATTTGTGGACAAATATTTTTCAAGAAGAAAAACGAATATATTTTTTTGTGATTAGAATCGGACCAAGCGGCTTTAATAAAACATATCAGGGCTAGTTTAAAAGTTATATTTAAAGATAAGGGTTTCGGTGATTTTTATAAACTTGTCTGTAAATATTAAGTATCGGAGTAAGCATGGTAAGGCCTGTCTCATAAGCAGACAAGCAAGGGGCTGCAAATTTATACCTTAATTTAGCACCTAAGGCCATTTAGCAGTGAGGGTTCTTTTTTGTGCCAACACCTTCTGCGACATGGGCCTGGGTTTACCATTCTCCACGCCCCGCAGTGGATCCGAATATGAGGCCTAGGTTAATACGGTCTCATCCGAAGGTCCCGCAGTGGATTCGAACCCGAGACGTAAGGATCAACTCCCTACTTCTCGACTCTAAAGCAGACGCTCTAACCACTGCGTCACCCTGGCGAACAGACGTCAAGTGTATTTTTCTTCAATTTGGCTCTTGAAGTTTTGTTGCTTCTTTAAATAGCTTAAACTTTTGAGAATTGTTGGGATGACAACATTGAATCATTTTCCAGGTGAGGGGCTCCAAACTTAGACTTACAAGAACTCTGCAGTATTTACATGTACCGCTGAGCAGTGAGGGATCTCTTTAGTGCCAACATATTTTTCGACAGTGGACCTAAGTTTTTACTTTACTTTATTTTGTTGTCCAAAGATCCCCGAAAGTCTTGATAATTTACTCTACTTGATTTCAATAAATCTACACTGGCGTGAGCTTCTTCGAATTCACAAGCTCAAATGAATAATATTTATGAATTTATTTATCTTAAATGTTGCTTTTTAACGGCATTGGTACACTGTATGATAAGCTGTTTACAAATGGTTTTAATGTACTTTTCTTATTTATAAAGGTATTATTCTATAAATTTCAGAATGTATTTTCAAGTTGCTGTCAGAAAAATAAAAGTCATTAACCTATCTACCTACCCAAATTAAGAATTTAGGGTCGGGTTATGAGAAACAAACATATTTTTAATAATGGCCTTAACCTGTTCTTTCTAAAGAGTACTTAGGCCGATATGTGATTCATCAATTTTCTTTGTTTGTAATATGTACATTGTAAATATTTTTTAAATACTGATGATTAGGAATTGAAATTTTTTTAAAAAGTTTTATCTTGTTTTTTTTTCTACTGTTACGAAACGTTTTTACATAGATTTTTAGAGCTAAAACTTTAAAAATACATGTAATGTCTAGAATTGTCCTATTTTCCAAGAGAATCTGTATTGCATTAGTGTAAGTCACCAACATTATGATACATTATGTACATTTAGCAGATTAGAGATTTCTGTAAATGTTCTAATTATAAGTATATATTTACATCCAATGAATATTTTTTTCCTTTATTTCTAAATAAAACCTTAGTCTTTTATCAATTTATGAACAACAATAGTAGTATGTTGATGGATTCTCAATTTCAAATTTAATGTAGTATTCATTTCCTTAAAATCAAACATCCAGTGGATAAACATGAGAAAAGAATGAGTTCACTTTTGTTCGTCATTCGGAATCTTTTGGGCTAAGTATCCATTTGAAGCTTTACATAGCAATATATCGCTAAATAAATCTTTGATTATTATGCAAGCATATGCTTGAATTTTTTGTCATATATATTTCTATAATCACAGACAATGTCATTGAAAAGAGCACGTATAAGCCTAAATTTTGGAAATTTGAACTGGACCACTTTTGAATTTAAGCTAAAAATAGGCGGAGACATTCAAATCACATGGATGTGGAATGTAAACATTAGCACATGTGATTTTTAAGCAATCAGAATTCTAAACATGGATTTAAATGAAGAGGAGAGATTGTGTAGTTTCAGGGTGCACAAATAATAAATGATTCTAGTGTTTAAGGATGGGGTAGATGTCTCTCCCCGCAGACTATAATACTGAGGCGACATTTGCTTGTACTTACTTATCACAAAGACAATACCAGAATTCTTTAAAAACACCCCGAACAAAAATTAATAAGTAAAATAATAGACATATGATCTTCAGACATTCAAACCCTATTAATTTTTTTGCGAAAGTCTTCAAAGATTGAGGTAGGTAGTACGATAGACACTATCACAATAGAAACTTCCAATGACAAACACAATGAAACCTTCCGTGAAAGAGTTCGCTTATCGAACAGTGGAATGTCACGTGAGTAAAGTGATTAAAATACTGAATATATCAATCTTGTACCATAGTGATTTCTTTTGTTAAAAGTGTGGGTTTTCTGTACATAACCCCACTTTTCTGTAACTCCGCCCATCGAGTCAGGACAACAGAACTTTAAAAGCATGCACATGTACATCTCGCAAGCCATGGGTTTTGCGTCCATTCTACATTGTATTTCCACAAAGTAGAATGGACACAAACCCGTGGTTTGTGACAATGGCACATGTACAAAATGAAACTATCATCCGGGCTTGTTATACCAAATTCAGGAGAGTAAAAAAGAATAAAAAATTATCAATTATAGACAGCATTCTATATGTAACCATTAACAATTAAAAACGGGCATTATGATTAATACCTTGACTTTCGTTAAAATATGAAGGAAAAAAATTCTAAATAGTGTATGACCAGGGTGAGATTCCAATATCTTTCTTTTGATTTCTTCGGATGAGGCATAAAAAAAAAAGTTTACATGTATACACTACTGTACTTAAATAAAGTTTTCGATTGCGAATCTAGCCGATAAAGATCTAATTTTCATGAAGTTGAAATATACACTATCCCTAACAAACATTTCAAACAACGTACCACTCTGGCACGACAACGTATGTATCGGGTTAAAAAAATTAACTAACTTCATAATAGCTTTAAATTATTTGATTTTGACGTTTGAAATTTACGAGAAAAAAAACGTATCAAATCAGCATTACAATCTGATTAAAATCAGATCCTCGATCCGCTCCTTTATTTTTTTTAGTCGCTACACGAGGATCAGATCCTCGTGTACCGACCATAAAAAAGGAACAGATCGAGGATCTACTTTAATTCAGATTGATCAACATAAATATCTAACTGAAACCAAATTCGTTAATTTTTCAATTACATAAATCAGACAAACTTTTAAAACGGACTTGGATATATCTAATTTTTATGATGCCTGCGTGTCCCATTGGTTACATGTAGAGCGCCTGTCCTAGAGTCGCCAAGTAAGGAGTCGAATTCCATTTTGGGACGTGGAGACGAGACCGGTCCTTCGGATGAGGCCGCATAATCTAAGGTCCCGTGTCGCAGAAGGTGTTGGCACGAAGAAGATCCACTGCTTAATGTCCTAATTAAGTGCCGAGTATAGGACAGAATTTGTAGCTCTCCACCGGCAAGAAGTGGCAAAATGAGTGAAAAATTCCCAAGAAGACCGTTAAACAACATACAATCAATATTTTAAAAGTACTGTATGTATAGTATATATATGTCACTTACCCGATGGACGTGGTGATAATGATAAGGACCCGAGGGAGCGTAAATCATTTAAAATCCAAATGTATCATTGAAACCATATTTTTATTCTTTCAATCACATGAACCAGTCCGACTAATTCCTAAGCTGACTTATGAATGATTTTGAAAACTATGATACAAGTTTTTTACCTCATATAATATTGTTGATTATGTGCAGATACCCTCGAAGCCATGTGATATATGAATGATATATTTCAAAGTAAAATCGCACATATAGAGGGTCCATTAAGTTTTGCATAAGTCCTTTTACTTTTAAAATATATATGCTTTCCAAAAAACTTCAGAACTGCATCTCTCTGCTTGAGAAAATTTGAACATTAAAGCAGAGAGCTATACAGATGTATGCATTCTTTAAAAAAAAATTCGATCTACGCCATCGATTTTTCGTCGCTCATTTCAGGTATTATTTCTGTCAATTTATGCTTTCCCTCACTTTTAGAATGGTATCAGATAATTACTCGTATATTTTATATACTTTTATCATTGATACCTTATCTACCTTTGAACGGTCCGAAATCGTCCTTTATGGTTCTGGAATTTCGGTTTTTAAAAAAAATCCCATTTTTTTATCTCTTACTAAAGACAGCTTTTTGGAACCGTTGATGGGTAAATAAAATATCAGGTTAGGAAACAATTATGGCCAATGATCGGATACCATATTTAAAGCTTAAGAGAGCATAAAATATCAGAAATAATACTCGAAGATAGCCAAAAAAATTGTCGGCGTAAATCGAAGGTTTTTACAATGCTTGGATCTGTATCTCTCTGATTTATCAGTCCGAATTTTCTCAAGCAGAGAGCTACAGTTCTGCAGCTACTAACCAACGGTATCAAATCTGAATTCGTGTTTAGAGGGGCTTTTCTGATCAAATGTGTATTGTGTATCGTGGTCGTTAACTTTTCGACTTGATCTGACTCAAAGTTCAGCTCAATTACTTTTTCAATATGTTATCGATAATTAAAATACAATTATTCTTATTTTAAATGTAACCAAACAAAAAAAAATTACTGCAATTTTTAAAATGTCACCAATCACAGTAAATTCTTATTCTTTAGGTCTTTGTGTTTTTTATAAAGCTGATTAACAAAATTTTCTGTACTTAATGCTTAGAACAAATTATACACCTTCCCTCAACAAACTTTGCCAAGAAATGAAGATATATCAACAAAATCAAAATGACGTTATCATAGTTTTTTTCCTGAGACTCGCATAATTTGACCAATATTTAAAAATTTACACCACTAATTCAAAATTTTTCTTTCATTATTTAACTACATAATTAATCACACGATTTGACCAATCAGTACGTAAGTCGTGAAAAGCTTGATACAAGAATATATTTTATTGCCTTGTTAAATTCTTAACCCTAAGTGTAATACATTTTAATACCAAAAGGTCAAACTACATGTAATTTGTATGATTTGTTCCATGATAAATATTATTAAAACTATTTTTCATAAAATAAGATTGATGTTATTTCCATTGTTATATCTGTTTAAATAACATAAAGATTAAAGTAAATAACGCAAGACTTACAATTTAGGTCAACTAAATAGAACCGTAGCTCAGAAAGAAGCACAATGCCACCCACCCTACCTATCTTTTTTGCGATTCTGAGTACTTATCCGAAATATATTTCTCAAAATTTTTAATCTACACGAGTGATATACCTTAAATGAGATTATATATATAAAGATTGATGAAATAACGTTTTACTTAAATAAAAGAATCAATTTTAGACTTGCATGCATTATCTGACATGAAGAAAACTCTTAATTTAATTCAATTATAGATCCAACCTTAACTTTTAATTAAATATTAAATTTTTTTAACAAAATAAACAATCTTAAATCCATCATTTTATTTATACTGCGTACTGTTGAAGATACTTCTTGCTTGTTTGTAATTTGATTATGTAAACGTGGTAAGCTTTCTACGTTGAATCTTATTTGGTGTCAGCAAACCCGCGATCTTCCTTAAAACCCATTCTTCCCTTATACGATTTTCTTTTAACTTGGAGCATGCATTGACAAACTAATCACTTTTTCTCAATATTTCAAAAATCAAATTGATAAGAAAAAATAAGAAAAGTCTATACAAAGAATACACAGTTCTCTTATTAAGAAAACAAAATTTTGAAATGGTTATCAATTTTGACAAACACGTCACATCTCAATACTTTAATGTGGTCCAGTTCTATTAATCTTGTACATTTATATTCTCTATATCTTCATCTGTATCCTGTTTATATCAAGCCTTCTTTTAATCCTCACTAGTCTTTTCCACATTTCTTTCCATTACAAACCTCTGTAATAAACATATCCAATGTATCTTGTTTTCTATGAATTATTGAAGAAACCATGTCTGTTTAAATGCATTTCCAAAAGTAATTTTTATGAACTGAAAGATGATTGACTGAATAATTGCAAATTGTTTAACACCCCATTAAAAAATAAATATTCAAACACACAGAAACGTCATCACGTACGGGTGAAGGGTTTAAGATTAAATATTTAAAGTCGATACTCCAGGCCATAAGAAGTGAAGGTTTCTGATCGTGTCTCCCGCTTTCATCTTGAATGCCCGATTACTATGCTCATTTGTTCGGCAAAGAAAAAGGGTTTGAAAGGGGGGATTTCGCACATGATTTTGAAAAAATAATTCAAGAAGCAGATACAATCTTAATAAATAAATATACGAAAAGTAAACAAGTAATAACTGTTATACCTTAATATTTTAATATTGGATTACATAAAAGATACATCATATTAAAGTATCCTTACTTTTACAGCAGAATCCTTTCCTCTTGTGAGGTTTTACTTTACAATAACTTCCGTCTCCACATTCTTTGTCATCAGAACATTTGTGGAAAGGGTTACAGCCATTTCCCTTCCCCCCCTTCCGGGAAGCTGAAATTGTAACCGTTTTAAAATTAAAAAAAAAAAATAAATCATATGACTAAAGTTTAAAAACATACAGAACATGACTTTTTTTTCCTGTAATTAAAATGTTTAAATGATGATCCGAAATATTTCCAAACTGTGGTTTTAATATTTGTTTATTATATACATGTATATAGTATAAATACTTTTTCTTGAAAAGATATGTTCAACGAGAACAAAAAATGAAGCTTCTTTTATCGTCCTTGTTAGTTAGAACAGTATCAATATTTTTTTTTTAAGGAAGGGCCTTGCAATATATCGATTTATTAAGACCCTGTATATTACCCTTCAATCATGAAACATCAGAGAAATTTAGAACGGCATCATTTGTCTAGGGAATGTATGGAAATTAAATTAATAAAATCATGAAATACACATCGCATTAAAATGAACGACCTTTAAGAATCTGCAAATACATCTTTTATCGAACAAAGCATGAATTCATCCGTCTCTCATTGCAAAAGCAAATGTAGCAAAAATAAGTGTTGATGTAGTTTAAATCTGTACAACAGTTTTAAAAAAATGTAACAATATCGAGGTAAAAACACAAACTAAATAATGTTTACATCCTCTCATATAGACAATTTTGAAAATGAATTCCTTTTCAAATGAGATTAAAAACATTTAATGTAATAAAGATAGAAAAGATCAAAGTCTAAATGGATCTAAATTGTTGTTTATTTATCTCTGTTTTTTTTTTTTTGGGGGGGGGGGGGCGCTTTTAACAGCTGCAAAGTGTAAGGGATAGTAATTTGAATAATCCTGTGGCACACTCTAAAAGTGAATAACCATTAAAAAAAATTATAAATTCGGATTATCATAAAATATATAATTGATTTTATCAAGCAGATTTTTTTTTATATTTGAAAAGAAAGCATTAAAAAAAATGCACTTTCCTTAACCAGAGAGAAACTTTGGAAAGCTTTGCTTATAATGTTTTTAGCAATTCTTAACTAGCTGAATTGTATATATAGAAGAATTGATTTAAATTAAAGAATATTCATTAAAAGAGAAGATATAAAAGAGAAAATATTAAGAAAAGAGTTAGAGAAAAAAGGAATATGTGAAAACAAGAGCCAGAAAGAGATGACAAAGGGAGAGACATGCAGAGAGAAGAAAAGAGAGAAATAACAAAGATCAGAAAGAAAGAAAAGTGAGGCTTACCAGTTGCTGCGATCACCAGACAAAGAAGAACCAACACTACGAGGTATTTTCTCATGTTGATGAAGTTCACTGCAGATTATCAGTTTTACAAGACTTGGACCTTTTATACCATCAAAATACATGTCTACACAAAATGCGTGATTGCAAAAATGTCAAAGCCTTGTAAAATATAAATTATGTCAATTTATAGTTTGAGAATAAGAACATTCGGAGAGAGAAAATGCGCAGTGGTTTTGACGGCTACCAAGCGTAAATGAGTTAATGGATTCAGTTGTATCAAATATATTCAACTTCATTCAATAATAATTATTAAATTATCGAAAAAAAAAGGTAGTAGAACATTTTAGATTTTATTATTATGTTAGTGTTGATTTCTGCTTAATCTTGATACCCCTTTTGTCAATTTTAGCTTATCTATAAGATAAAAAAATTAACTATATAAAACTAAATAATTGAGCATTAATGGATAGGTCTACATATAAACTTATTACTAACATAATTTGAAAATCTGACTTTGCTTACTACTCGAAGGTATCTGATAAAACTATGATGCTATTAAGGTCAGTGTTTCTCTGCTTTTGATTTGAATTGTTTAAAAGTATTTTAGGACTCAATATTTTTTTTCTTATTTAAAAATTTCATGAAGCTTTTTATCACATTCTGTTGAAGATCAATCCGGGGGAGACAAAGGTTGAGTAGTCAATACTTATTTGCGCGGGAAATTGAATCTTTATATACAATGTAGTTACCATTTCCAACAAAAATATACTGAAGTTGTAATTGTAGTTTTTACTGACAAACTACAGGCTTATAGAAGGAAGAAATACTTTGTTCAAAATCCCGCATGAAGTAGATGTAAGTCACCACCCCCCACCCACTCTTTGTGAAAACTCGAAAAATAAAAATTTCGTTAATTGAGGTTCATGTAAAACTTGTTTTACAATGTAAGGGATATTGTACTTTAAATGTTCCTATTCTATTTCCGTATAGAATTAAAGCAGTGAATTTACACAATTTACAAATGAATTGATTTTGGGGTGGGGAGAGGGGTAAAAATTCACAGGCAATTGGGTTTGATGTTTAAAAATATTTATTTATTTATTTTATTTTACATATCAATAAGTTACATACATGTATATATTCATAAAACCCAAATACCTGTGTAAAAATTAGTTTTGCCCCCCCCCCCCCCCCCCCCCTCTTTATCTGAATAGACCGAGTATTTGATACAAAAGACTGTTTTGAATTTTAAAAAAATGAACAAACTAGAATCTACAAAACTTTAGCTTTCATATATATTTCACTAATCATTGCTTTGCATACCTTAGAAGAAAATTTTTAAAGATTTCTCTTTCCTATGTAAAACTTTAATTGTGGCTCCACAAAGTACAAACTTGAATGTACCCTACCTGAGGATGATTAAACATGAGTTTCATCATTCCTTTCCCAATGGTTCTTGAGAAGATTTTTAAAGATTTTTCCTATATATTCCTATATAAAAATTTGATTGTCCATTGTGGCCCCAAAAACATACATGTTGACTACATATATATATTAAACATGTCTTTTCCTGTACCTATGGATAAATATATTTTTCCACTATATTCCCATGTAAAGTGTTTTCATCATGATTTAACAAACTTAAATTTTCACTACCTAAAGGTGATTCCACATGAATTTCACCTTTTCTGGCCCAGTGGTTTTTGAGAAGATTTTTTGAAAATGCCATCAATTTTTCACTTATTCTCACTTATTCATAATTATCTCTCTTTGGAAGAGGGCGTGGCCCTTCATTTAAACAAACTTGAATCCACTTTACCCAGGAATACTTTGTAGCAAGTTTGGTTAAAATTGGTCCAGTGGTTCTTGAGAAGAAGATGTAAACGTGAAAAGTTTACAACAACAACGATGACGACGACAACGAAGAAAGACAACGGACATATTTTGAACAGAAAAGCTCACTTGAGCCTTCGGCTCAGGTGAGCTAAGAAGGTAGTTGAAATCCATAAAATACATGTATCAACTTATATGTCAGTAGGCTCTTTTAATTAAAAAAGCATGCTTTTGGGTATATGTATAAATATACTGTATATAGGGTTATTTTCCCCCCGCTTTATTTTCGCCCTCCAAATCTTTCAAACAAATTTGTCCCGTCTTAAATTCACCCAGTCACACTTTTGTGTTAGAAATTACCATATATTATCTTCTTGGTTGTAATTTTAATAGTCAAAGCTCTACACTATATTGCTATTTTAATACGGTATTTGCATACACATTTTAAAAATAATGTTTTGTCATGATTTAGAAATTCTTTTTCAGCATATTCATGTAAATCCAAATTAACTGAATTAAATACAAATTTAAAGATTCTGATATTTTTTTTCCATTTGGCTTACAAAGGCATGAATTCGTAACATTTAAATGTAAATCATTTCACCATATACGTAGAAAACAATGTAAATGAAAACAAAATATCTTGCAGAGTTCATGATGTATAGGTTTTAATGGTTTAAAACGATTTTTATTATAACTGAGGACAATACATGTACATTTGACATACAGAAGTTTCACATAGTTATGTTAACATACTCTTTATTATGTTAAAGTTCATCGTGTATTAAACATTGTGAATAATTCTGTAAGTGCAAATCAATAGATAAATTGAATAGTGTAATTAGAAAAGATAACGAGTTTTTAGCATAAACAGGAATCAACATTTACAAACCGGATAGTTGAATTTGTATATTCTATATAGGATTGTACAAATGGGCTTGATGTGAAAAGAATATCAAGTGAAGGAAAAATATTTCAAATTATTTGATACTCCCTTTAATTACACATCCACTTCTATTTTCAGTACTAAGGAGTAAATTTATTTATTTTGCTTATTCCCTGAAAATCGCAATAAATAAATGATTTCCCGTTTTGCAAAATGTGTCAGTTAAATGTATTAATACATTATTCTGAACAAACTCAACAAAAATGTTGAGCACGTGAAAATTCCTTTCTATGGATTAATTTGCTATGTATGCAGTCATAAATTTTCTACAGAAATTTAACAGTTCACACAACAGCAGTAAAAGATACCCACGTAATATTCTACCGATTGTCAACAAATTTTCAATTTCTGAGAAAACAGTCCCATGAAAAATGGATGTTGTCAGTTTTGAATCAAGTATTTCATTCAATAACTTCATCATTTTTTAAACATAGTTTAAGAACATAAGTCTCACATACTTAGATATAACAATTGCAAATATTCCTCTCTGTTTCTTTCTTGTATAATTTGTATTTTACTTTATTGAATTCGACTACAAATATTAAATCCATGCATTCCCAATATTGCCAGGGCCGAGTCATGCATTTTTTTTATGTTTTGAAATCATAATAAGTGATTTAAAGGTATAAAACAACTTAGATCTGTTGTTTTAGAATTAACTTATCCTAGAGAAAATAAAACAATCCTAGGTTAGTGTAAATTCGATTTTAACATAGTTTAAATGGTATATGTATCTTTTTCATATAATTTTAATGTCAGCATTTTTGACAAACATGGATACCTTAGTAATTTTCCTTTTTTTCCTTTTTTTTTTTTGGACCATCGCAATTTTAATCTGAAAGTTAAAAAAATTTGTATGCACCCATGATAACTTGAATTAGAAGATTAATTAGTGGTAATCGTGTGAATTGTTTTTGTATTTTAAAAAACATAACAATATTGTTTTACATCTTCTTGATATGGTAAAATGAAGGGAAAAAGTATCAAATTTATACAGATTATTATTATAATTTATTGAATTTTGAAAAATAAATACTTTAGAAAGGAAGAACTTGTTTTATTTTTTTTAGTTTGATTAAATTAAAACAAACTGAATCCATTAACCCCTTTTTCCCTTGGTGGTCGTAAAATCATTCTGAATTTTTTCTCTCCAAATGTTCTGTTTCTCAGACTATATGTAGATATTGTTTTATATTATACACGACCTTTAATCGCAGTGTATAAACTTTGACATTTTTTAAATCACGCACTTGATGGAGACCTGTTCTTTGACGGTATAAAAGGCTCAAATCTTGTTAAACTGATAATCTGCAGTGCGTATCATCATCATGAGAAAATACATCGTAGTGTTGACTCTTCTTTGCCTGGTGATCGCAGCGACTGGTAAGTTTTAACTCTTTCTCTCTCTTCAACTAATTCTTCTTCTTCCCTGTGCTTTTTTCTTCCTCCTCTGTCTCTTTCTGGCCCTTGTTTCCACATATTCCTTTTTTCTGTAACCCTTTTCTGAATATTTTTCTTTCATCTCATCTCTCTTCGTATAATAACTTTTATTTTTCAAGCAATCTTATGGATAAAAGCTGAATAGGAATTCGAAAACTATATCAACAGTTTCTAGAGTACTCTGGTTACTGAAAACTGCAATTTTTTTAAAAAATCTTTGTCGAAAAATTTAATAGGGAAAGTTCCTTCTTTTCAATAAATAAGGTGAGGAAAAAGAATAGACACAATTGAACCGGGAAATGTTATTTGAAAGGCCATTTTTTTTTATAAAAATCTTTATTTGTTTTTTAAAATCGCTAAAATTACCTTTCGCTAGAGCAAAAATACCATTTTTAGGACAAATCGCTAAATTTGCATCTCGCTAAAATTTGCACTTACACGGTATTTTTTGATTGAAATCTGCTTCATATGAAAACAAAGCTACTCGTGGGAAATCTGGTGAAACAAAACGAGTTTTGGAAATACATTCCCATTACGTCCGTTGTTTGATAACGATGCAACACAGTTTAGATGAGGAAACAAGGGGGACTGGAAATGTTATCTATGACATCACACAAAAATATTAGTCCTTCAAGTTATCACAAAATGAATTGATTTGTTATTTAAACTGTTGTAAATTTTAACTAAATCAACAGTTATATTTTGAGTGATAGATGAATTGGTATTTTCATCGATGAAAAATGTATTTGTAATCAAACAAAGTATTATTTGCAGCTGTTTTAAAAAGCCATTTATTTTAATGTGATGTCTATTTTATAATTTTATTATTCATTATACTTTATATTATTTTGTTTCAAGTGATGGCTTCCTTAAATTTTTCTGCATTCATGAATAGTCATTTTTAATATAAAGGTCTGCATGACATTTTTTGATATCAAGTGTTGTATTATGACGTAACAAAGATATTAATGCTTTGTTCAGGTACATATGTAATGTAGTTCAAAAAATAAATTTTTTGTTTTGTAAAGAATCACAAAAATTTATTGGAAATATGAATATATAATTATAAAGAAATATTAACACCACATAACATACATTTCGAACTATTATTGAACCTCTTTAATTAAAGAAGAAAGAACGTTATGATCTTTAATTTCTTAAGAATTTGTCATGATATTTTTTTTTATTTTGAAACAATAATTACAATTTCAGCTTCCCCGAAGGCGGGAAAGGGAAAAGGTTGTAACCCTTTTCACAAATGTTCTGATGACAAAGAATGTGGAGACGGAAATTACTGTAAAGTGAAACCTTACAAGAGGAAGGGATTCTGCTGTAAAAGTAAGAATCTTTTAATTAAGAAATAAGGTATCGTTTTTTGACGTTTTATTGGAATATAAAACGGGTTAGTCACGTGATTAAATCCAATAAAACCCGAAGGGCTTTATGGAAGATTTGATCATGTTCCAACCCGTTTTCCCAATAAAACTCAAAAAATGATACCTTATTACTTATATCTACATTTGTGAGTGATTTATTACAAATAGTAAGGTATTAAGTAGAGTTTGAAATTCATAAATAAAAATTTCAAAACTCAACGGTATAAATTGAATGTGTTGATAACGTCGATCGCTTATGACGTCACTATGAAATTACGTAGATCGCTTATGACTAAACAATAAATTTATGGTCACATGACGAACGTGTTTTACTGAGATGTAAAAACGCTTTATTCAAATAATGTTATATAAGGGAAAACATTTGCAAATGTAAATATTATGATGTATCTGATATATATCGAATATAACAATGTTAAGGTATGGCAATTATTACCTGTTTATCTTTTAAACTTATTTATTAAGATTGGATCTGCTTGTTTGATTATATTTCAAATACATTCAAAATCTCGTATTGCATAGAAGTAGGGCGTTCACGATGTAAGCGGGAGACACGATAAAAACCTTCACTGCTCATGGCTTTGAGTATAGACCATAGGTCTTAACCCGTATATGATGACGTCTCTGTGTGTTCAGATAATAAATATGATTTCTTTCGTTTGAGGAACGAATTAGACAGAAATCAATTTCTACTTGGTGTGATAATGAATTACTTTTTCGGAATTACAAGGTTTTCATTCGAATACCTGGTGTATATCACGTGGTTCTTTAGAACCGGTCTCGTTAGCAAGGCTATATAAGAGGTGAATAGTGGTTTAAATACCAGTTTAGGACGACACGTAGAGCACGATAAAGTTTAAATCTCAGATGCAGAACGAAGCGGCGTAGGGCGTGGTTCATCGACATGTTTAGCCATTGTAGATGATACGAAATCACAGAAAATAGAGTTGGAGAGAGATTTGACAGTGTGGAAAACGAGGTCATCAAAGAAAAGCCATCTTAGATCTTGTTTTTATAAGATAAGTATTCATTTGAGATTACAATTGATCAATTTTTGAATAAGTAATAAATTAGTGATAACAAGGTTTGTAATAGAGAGAATTTGAAAACAAATACATGATTGTATTAAATTATGAGATTCGTTAATTCTAGTCAGTATATGATAATAGAAGTTATTTCCAGAAATAGATAATTTGTTTTGTAGAAAGATGGATTTGTTAAAGGAAGAAAACTGGTGTTTCTGAAATCAAAACAAATACGTTACTTTAATTTATTTTATTTTTCAATTAATACAAGTATAGAATTTATAAGATATTATATTTGCACTTATATCCAATTAAATATATTTGTTTATCATTTTAAAACGTACTAAATGCATCAGCATTATAACATGGACATTTCCTGAGTATAGAAAATATCGATAAATTAAAATTGTTTGAATTTATTTTTCAATTTCAGTTTCTTGCCATTTTGTCAAATGTGCTACTAAAATGAAAAGTTTTAGATATGTTGAAGAGAAAACAGTATATTCTTATGTTTCAGGTGGTTACATGTTGGGGTTGGTATCACGATGAGTATAATGAAGAAGGTGATTTTAAGATCTCCAGAGAAGTACGGTAGATTTTTTCTTTGCGTTTTATGCCAATTGAAAGTTAAATTTAATGCGGACTCCATCACAATGGAAAAGAGAAGCATTTCATATTCTGATCTTTGAGTATAATAATTCGTTTTTCGATTTATTTTAGTAGATCATTCAATCATGAATCCTTATAGTAGAGTATGGGGCATAGATAATTTTTGTTTGGTATCTATTAACCAAGTATATGTATTAATGACATATAAATTTTATAGAAGAAAACGAGTTCTACTTGTCTTATGATTAATGCAGGACAGGTACGGCTTTGCGAAAGAGAATTAAAGGTTTAGAATATTTGCATTTTGATTTTCATTGTAGTTAAACTAAGGTCTCATTTGAATTATCTACTTAGAATTGAAATTTATCAATTGAGTATTAATTAAAAAAAAAAAAAAAAGATCAAGATGGTATAAAATATTTATAGGAATGATAATTCTGCAGTATTTGCAGTGTTGTAATTGGCTTGATTGAGTTATCTAGAAAAAGAGATCTATATTTAGTTTCAATTCTAAAAAGTTTTGATAACAGAAACTGAATTTTTGTCGGTTTTGATTTTCGAGTAAAAAGGAAATTTTGTCAATGAATTCTAATTTTAAAAATGATTCACCAAAATTGAATTGAATTTTTTCTGAATATTAATTTCATGAGCTGTTTTGCACAATTTTCGTGTTTGGTAGTGTTTGGAAGATTTGAATTTTGATAACGTTGATATATTTCATTTTATAATGAAATGATTTAATGAATGTTTATTAATTGGCAACAATTTTTGGAGTATTTACTTTTATTGAAATTAGTTTTCAGTGGAAAGTGATTTTTATAATACTGTAGCTATTTAAAAGCTGTTATTTTTGAATTTAAAACAAAAATAGAATTTGAGGGGAATTCTTAACCCAGCTTAGCATAAAATATTTTATGGATGTTTAGCATAACGCATCTGTGGTGTTTGGTTTTTGGCGGGATTGATTTCAGTAGACAATGAGAAGTACAAAAATAGTCAAATGAAAATTAATATTTCTGTTTGAAATAATATTGAGTTGGGTTTGAATAACTTTGGCACAATTTAGCATATCATGTTTTTATGAATGTTTTCCAACCACTTATATGGTTTTGTTATTTGGCAATTTATTAAAGATTGTTTTCATTATATTGCTGATACTATGAAATAGAAATTGATTGGATTCGAAAGCTTTGCACATTTTATCATAAAATGATGTTATGTTATAGATGTTTATCCAACTACATTTGTGGTGTTGCCATTTGGCGAGTTGGTTAAAGTAGAAAGTGGCTTCTTTATTATACGAGTTTGAATTTATGGATGTTTGTCCAACCACATATGTGATGAAGCCATTTAGTAAGACTGGTTTCTGTAGAAAGTGTTTCTTGGTATTTATTAAAGTAAAAGTTTATAATTTTCATGAAATCAAAGAAAAATTTGATTGGAACTTGAAGTATTTTGATAAATTTTTCACATAATATGAATTTATGGATGTTTTTTGAACCGTATTGTGGTGATGCCATTTGGCGAGTTGGTTAAAGTAGAAGTATTTCTACATATAAAGTACAGTAAAAGTTGATAATTCTGATGAAAATAAAGTAAAATTTAATTGGAATTTGAACTTTTTGATAAATTATATCATAAAATGAATGTATGGATTTGTATCCAACCACATTTGTGGTGATGCCATTTGGCGAGATTCGTTTATGTAGAAAGTATTTCTACATAACTAGTAAAGTAAAGGTTGATAATTCTGATGAAAATAAAGTAAAATTTGATTGGAATTTGAACTTTTTGATAAATTATATCATAAAATGAATGTTTGGATTTGTATCCAACCACATTTGTGGTGATGCCATTTGGCGAGATTTGTTTGTGTAGAAAGTATTTCTACATAAATAGTAAAAGTAAAGGTTGATAATTCTGATGAAAATAAAGTAAAATTTTATTGGAATTTGAACTTTTTGATAAATTATATCATAAAATGATTTTATGGATGTTTATCCAACCACATTTGTTTTGATGCCATTTGGTGAGATTGTTTTCAGTAGGAAGTATTTCTACAAATAGTAAAGTAAATGTTGATTATTCTGATGAAAATAAGGTTATCATAACTTGATTATCAAATGGATGTTTATACAAACACATTCATATTTTTCTTAATTAAAAAAAAAAAAAATGATTAGTGCAATTCATAAATTTTGAACTTAATGGTGGAATTTTGATTCATTTTATCATTTTATGATAGTATGCATGTTTTGCTAGCCACAATGATGATGACTTTGATTTTTTTTTTATATAGATTAAGAGCGAGAGAAAAAGAGATCCTATACATATTTACTAAAATATTAGAGTTACAAGATATATGTATCTATCAGTTTTCTAACATCAAATTTGTTCTTCCAGGGATTATTGGTTATATTCTTCTTACGTTTAATTCAAGCACCATGAGGCATTAATCGGTGTACCAATAATGACAGAGTTTCAAAGAGACACATATCCAAGGAATTGAGATGGGATTCAAGATATTTCACAGGAATGTGTATTTTGTGCTATTTTGATATTGGATGATGAATATACTTCTATGTATAACTGTGTCGAATTCATTTGATATATTTGAAGTCTTAGACTTCCCTGGGACTTCACGATAAATCGCATGGTATGCGTTGAATTTGACTTGAAACTATACTCAAAACTCAAGTGCAGCAAGCATTCATCGATGTATGGATAGGATGTGTGCATAACATTAAGACTTTTACAATCAGACTCACATGGTGAATTGCGTTATGGATTTTCAAAAGACGGCGTTGTATTGAATTTTTTTTTAGGATGGATATACATGTATTGATATTTTCCCGCGTTTCGCTAGTATAGCGGGAAAATGTTGTATTAATGACAAGATGTTTATACGCAAGTTGAGTGGATTGGTCAGAGAGTGACCAATAGAAATTGATTTCGAGGTGTAGTAGAGAACTGGTTTTTAAAAGTTGGTCACTTCTAGCCGCCGACTTAAGCGTGCAACAGCTAAATTTTTTAAATTTATGTGTAAAGGGTATAAGTGAATATATTTATATACATATATTTGATTTTTTTTTTTTCTTAGGGTTTTATTGGTAGGTTGTGAGGTCCGTCGCAACATTTTTTGCATCCAGCGGCACTTGGCAACGGACACAGGTTTCTAGAGTTTTTTAAAAATTATTTTTATCTCTAGTTTTTCCTGGCCGGCCCTGATGCTTTTCATGTTTGTCACAAAGAATATTTTAGAATTATAATAGATGCAGCAGTTTTGGGGGATTTTGATGTTTTTATTTCTCATACACAATGTCCTGTGTTCTATATATGTATATTGATGTACTGTTAATAAAATACGGCGTCCAGCGCACGCACGGCTGGCTGTCATGCATAGAATGTTGTTGTTTGTTTGTATAAAAGTAATGGAGTGAATACATGTATTTTTTTTTGTGATTATTTAATTGTTTTCAAAACAATTTATTGTAAAATTTCTGTAAAATTTTATGTATTTATTGTTTGAAATATTGAATGACTTATGATTTAAATGAATTTTGTTGGATTGAATTTAAAATCAATTATTTTATACTTTCATTTTCCCGTTCTTTGTATTTAGAGCTACTGCGTGTCGTTGCTATGTCCAAATGGTGTGTTTGTTGTTTATTGTACTTTCATTTGAAAGTAATGAATGGATTTAGAGTAGAAATATGATTTCTTTCGTTTGAGGAACGAATTAGACAGAAATCAATTTCTACTTGGTGTGATAATGAATTACTTTTTCGGAATTACAAGGTTTTCATTCGAATACCTGGTGTATATCACGTGGTTCTTTAGAACCGGTCTCGTTAGCAAGGCTATATAAGAGGTGAATAGTGGTTTAAATACCAGTTTAGGACGACACGTAGAGCACGATAAAGTTTAAATTTTATCATGATTTATTCAATCCAACATAAACGTATATACAAATTGATTTTCATATTTTGCATATGTTATGTACACTGCACAAATAAAGCTACTGCGTGTCGTTGCTATGTCCAAATGGTGTGTTTGTTGTTTATTGTACTTTCATTTGAAAGTAATGAATGGATTTAGAGTAGAATTTCTGATGGGATTTTAAAAACATGCAATAAATAAGTATTTTATCTATCTTTTCATTAAAAGATTGACTTGAGTTAATGAATTTTAATACACATTGTTCTTTCAAAGTTTAATGGAAAACAAGATACATCGGTTATGTTTATTACAGAGGTTTGTAAAGGAAAGAAATGTGGAAAAGACTAATAAGGATAAAAGGAAGGATTGGTATGAATGGGATACAGATGAAGATATTGAAAAAACAGAAGATACAAAAAGGAAAAACCGGAATAAATCAAAGTCTTGAGTAGTGACATGTTTTCAAATTTTTAGACATTTCAAAATTTTATTTTCTAAATAAAAGAACTGTGTCCTCTTTGAATATATTTTTCTTATTTTTTTCTGATCGATTTGAGTTTTGAAAGACTGAAGAACAAAGTGATTAATTGGTCAATACATGCTCCAAGTTATAAGAAAAACGCATAGGAGAAAAATGAGTTTTAATATAAATCGCGGGTTTGCTCACGCCACATTAGGATTTGACATAAAAAGCTTAATACTGCATTTACATTATCGAATTACAAACAAGCAGGAACTATCTTCAACAGTTTTCAGTATGAAATAAAATATGCATCTAATTTTGTTTGGTCTGTAAAAATATTTATTTATATGTTATCAAAAACTAAGATTGGATCAATAATTGAATAAAATTGAATTAAGAGTTTTTTATGTTTGAAAAATGCATGCAAGTCTAAAATTGATTTTTTTCAAAGTAAAAATAAATAATAATTCATCATTTTTTGCATATTGATCTCATTCAAGGGATGTCACTCGTGTAGATTGTGATAAGAAGTACATTTATTGGCATATACATTGCATATATTACCACATACATATACAACATTACTTTATATACATTGGTTAACAGGTGTTATACAGGTGCTAATACATTATTTTACACAAGTATGTGTGTAAAAAAATCAGAAAACAACAAAAAAAATAGTTAATATGCAGGTGTCTTTTGCATTATTAATATTGCTGTATGGTAAAGTTCCCCCTCTTTTTAAAACATTCAAACACAAATTTCCCAAGTTTTTAACTATATTTTCTAAATTGGAATTAAGTAATTCAATAAATTTTGCCATACTAGGTTTTACATAATAATATTTTTTACTATATTTTTTTTTTCTTAACTCAGCATAAAAATTACATATTGAAACAAAATGTTAGAAAATTACTACCACAGTTTTGGACTTAACCTTGCAAATGGTAAACGTATTCTCTAAGTCACGTGACATACTTTCATTTTCTGCAGAAGCCAAGGAGTTGTCGATTTCAATGTTTAAGCGAGAAATTGACCAAGACTGTAATTGTAGACAAACAAGGTTATAATTGCAAGTAAGACCTTCAAGAAAAAAATTTTATTCATGATATAAACTTGCTCGTATGTCTAGTTTATCTGATGAAGCGAGGTGGTATCCAAAATGGCGTACTCCCTTGCTTTTTATTTCTCCGAGGTACTAATTTTCTGATTTTTTGTTCTCTACGCAAGCCCTTGTGCACTAGGTCTATAGTTTCAAACAGACATTCGGCTGTCGTCGCACGTTCTGACGAGGTCCGTTACGTCGTCTGACGTCAAGATATCTCGTGTGACTTGATGTTTGAAACATTGAAGTAGCTGATCAATGTTTCAAGCGTGTTTTTGTTACAGCGCTCACCCCAACGGTAGCACCGTAAAAAATATTAAGCTTTCATTCGGTTACATTTAAAATGAGAGTATATGTATTTTAATCGTTTACATTTTAAAAAAAAAAGTAATTGACCGGAACATTACACCAGATCAAGTCAAAAACACACGACGACAAAAGACATTGGATCAGAAAAGTTCATTTAAGCATGAATATTCCCATTTTATACCGTTTGAAAGCACATATTTTTTCTTGATTTAATTTTTTCATTTAAACACCACTCCACAATATGTAATCTTTGTAATCTTCGTTAATTGGAGATAAATATGTTTTACATACAGATTATTAAACGATCGATTTCAGTTTGATACGCATATTTTCTGAAATAATAACGGAAACAGAAAAAAGATCTAGATCAGACGTGATTTCAAAATATTAAAGCATTATTCAGTACCATAACTTGATGAGGGTACTTTTATATATATCTCCTATAAATATAGACTAATATTTAAGGAATCTCTAAACACTAAAGAGCTCCACTAATGGGGTAGTTTTATGCAGTTAGAGTGATCTGCCCTCAGAAGTAATATTAAACAAAGATTATTTACAGTTAATTAAACGTATTGTATTAGACTAAAATATTTCTAGCATTATATAATAATAAGAATAAGTAATTTAACTCAATATTTTCATTTTCTCCCCAGTGTTATTTAACAGCAGTCATATCTCCTCACAAATAGCCCATTGTCTCTGAACACTTTTCCTGAATAAATAAGGCAGGTGTCCGATGTTATATATGACGGAAAAAGTTAATATGCACACCTTTACATTATAGTTTTTCAATATGTCCGAAAAGCACTTTCTGTTAGTCTTTAGAGTTTCCTTAAGGTCATTGGCAACGCAGGGTTTCCGGAGAAAAAAAGATTTATACTTAGGTTTTTTGACTTATTAAAACAGTCCTTGAGAGTGATCTCCCGTATGGAATTCTCTAGGAGGTGAAAACAAATAAAGCATATTTTACAGACTGAGAGGTAAACAAAGGCACGTGTGTTTTTTTTTTTATCGGATATATTCAACTCTACAGTA
The DNA here is from genome assembly GCF_032062105.1 of Saccostrea cuccullata. NCBI lineage: Eukaryota > Metazoa > Mollusca > Bivalvia > Ostreida > Ostreidae > Saccostrea > Saccostrea cuccullata. Next base: position 41,237 of record NW_026922889.1, on the reverse strand, counting down.
ATAAAAGAAAAACAGCGATGGGTTCGTTCATATTGTGCTGAGGGGACAGACAGTCAACAGGTCGTCATTTAGAATATTAAATACATGTATGCTGGGAAGTGCAAAGATGTGACATAATTATGCTGAAAGTGGTGATAGTCCAATCCACACTTTACAAAAGTTGTGTCCCCTTGCGGGGTCAACCAAAAGGTCAATAGGGAAAGAAACGTCATTTCTCCTCTTTATGCTACTAAACATTTGGGATTGCTCTTATAAATCCATTGTGTTTTATTTTTTTTCGTTCAATGTGTGGTTAGCCCCATCAGTATGTGGGGCAATCGGTATACAAAAGGTAGAACTTTTTTAAAGTCAAATGACAAAGTTACAAACCTGAAAACTACAAACTTAAGGCTACTGTGGGGATTCTATGGGTTTATCCCCTAAGATGGCGGCCAAGGGACATAAATTTTGGAAAGTGTGGATTCAACTATAGCTAGGTAGACAGGATGAGAACGATTCTATAGCTTATGTGAGGGAGGCTCCATTAAAAGTTAATAATAAATTCTTGCCAAAATGTTTTATGACAGTTCGTTTCCACTAAAGTGAATTATGGAATAGAAACAAACAGCCAGTCTCTTAATCGTTATGAATAATAATTAGATGTTAAGGGAAGTAGCTCAAAATTAACAAACAGTGCTGGTATTTCTGTGTCTTGTTTCTATACTTGCATTTTCAGCCAAAGTATATGCATGTCATCTGAAATGAGGATTCAACAATGTAGTTTATGTATAAACTTGATGAAATAAATTGGTTTAAGAGAAAACTTATGCTTCAAAATAATAAAGGTTCATTTTATCAACATTTCATAAAGGGAATGCATTGAGAATTGTAAAAACATTGATTTGACAAAATCTATAAAGGAAGGCTGGCTTGATGGGTTAAAAGGACCTCAATTAAACATGTTTGGTACCATTAAACCTGTTCAAAAGTTCTTCAAAAATTCTATACGAAAGCCAGAAACGTTGCCAATGTCCTTAAAGAACAAGATTTTTTCCCAATATTAAAGATATGTCAGAGGTAAAATTTCAATTAATTGGCAAAAATTGTAATAAATCTGTGTATGTAAAAATTATTTGGTAATACATATGTGTATCTAAGAATTATTTATGATTTAGGTTTCCTCAACTTTTGAAATTCCCGTCTCATATTTCAACTGAATTAAAATATTCAGTATTTCAATTCAAGTAATCAGTAACCAGAGAGATAGAGAGAAAGAGAGAGAGAGAGATTTTAATTTATTGTTAACGCCTCTGTGGTCCATGGAACTACTTTACGAGAAATGGTTAATGTATCATACTAAGTAGTTTATGTATATTACTAGATTATCACAGAATTAACATTGAAAGCATTTATAAAAAAACATTTGCATGCAGAGAACGCAATAAAACTGTCATTAGTATAAATTGAATTTAAGAAATGTAGCTTGAATTTATCAATGCCATTAATACAGCTCAATAGCAAAATCAATAAAAAAAAATAAAAGTTCAAATACGAAATACTACTAGTATTCAATTTCTTATCTTATGATCAAAGACTGCTTGTAACTTATAATGTAGGTAAAAAGCATTTAACATGTATAGTATTACATAATATTTTTATTTTGCAATAATAGGCCTATATTCCTAAAAAAATATACAATAGAGGACGCGCTTAAGGAAGAGCCAAATACGAACATTTTTGCTTCGATATAAAGGTAATTTATTATATCCGTTAAATTAACATTATATTTGAATGTCGCAGGGAATTAAAATTACTTCGTTGTAACGTGAATTCATTTATAAGCGTTTTTATTTCGTATTTAAGAGGAAATTTAAAAAAATGACAATATCTATAATTAATCCTTTTTTCTAAATAGCAAAGTGTTACAAGCAATTTTCTGTCTTTTTGACAATTCTATCTTACATGTATTTATATATAATCAATTTCTAACATCTAACAAAAAAAATTCATTATTATAGAAGTACACGGACACTTCTCAACTAAATAACTTATGTGGTCTTACAGGATGGAAATTAGCATAATTAAATTTTAATCATTAGCATTTTTCAAACTAGATATTGACATAATTTGACATTATTTATCTAAATTATTATTTTTCCTTTGGTTAAAACCTGATCTTTGAGGATATAAAAGGCTAAGCTCCGTCTTGTAAAACTGATAATTTGCAGTGAAACTCATCAACATGATAAAATACCTCACAGTGGTTGTTCTTCTTTGTCTGGTGATCGCGGCGACTGGTAAGCCTCTACTTTTTATTCCCCTCTCTCTCTCTCTCTCTCTCTCTCTCTCTCTGCCTGTACATGTACGTAAACTTTTATTGTCCCCCGCTTTCACTGAAAGTGGGGGCTATTTGTTTAGGTCTCTCTGTCCTCTCAAGAAGATTTTCAGCTTTTGCAATGAAATTTTATACCAAATCTCCCTAGGGCCTCTCTCATCCCTCTCAAAGTGTCCTGCCCCGTTTATTTTATAAGTATTCATTGTATTAAATGTCGTTTGACACTATTTTAGCACAGGGACATGTGAAGAGTTATAACGTATAAAAAAAGGTTGTCTGCGAACTTTTAATTCTTATTACATCTATTAAAACTGTTTAATGAAGGCTAAATTAGACATCATAAATTGTGTAAAATTTTGACAATAACGAACGTGAATATGATTTACATGTATGTGACCTTATCTTTGTATATAATTTGCGAAACAAGCAAGCGGCTCCGTGGTTTAGTGGTATGTATTTTGATTCATATATGATAGGTCCCGGGATCGAATCCTGGACGATCCATGTTCATTTTCTTTTTTAAATACTTTTTTTTAGTAGAAGATAGCATTCAACATACGAAACGAAAAAGTTATGACATCTGACTTGTACAAACTGATAAAATAATCATTTCAGTGTGATAAATATTCTATATGAAAAGAATTTTCTATACACATGATAAAGAATAAATAATCAAATCTTGATACCCATATTGACACTTTTTTTTATTTGCTTCAATATACATGGATACATTTAATAATTCTACAAATTCAGGGGCATCCGAATCCCACCCACCCCACACACCCCGCCCTTTCCCCGAACTACGCACGGTCTTCCTTTTTCCTTAAGCAGGGGACACACATTCTCTGAATGAGCTATTTTTTAAAGATTCACTATTTCAGCTTTTCCAAAAAAAAAAGGCAAAGGGAGGCTGCAACCCTTTCCACAAATAATGCCAAGAGATACAAAACATATATATTTAGGGACGTGTCGTCTGACCTTAATGCTGTTTTAAACATGTTAAGAAAAAAATCTTCGTTAAAAAATTATAATATAGATTACAATAAAACATATTTGTAGTTAAGCACATTTTTCTTGGTTATCAATTTATGTTGTTTCCATCACTAATTATTCAATAAAGGGAAATGTTATTTGACAACACAATTTTTTTAAATTAATTTTCAAAAATTGAATTTATTTGTTAATTTAAACTGTTGTAAAGAATTAAACTTCATCAACACATATTTTTGCGTCATCTTCCCTTACAATGAGAGACAGATATCATATTTTGCTCGCTGAAAACTGTATTTACAATGAAACAATATATTTTTTGCAGATGTTTAAGAAGCCATTATTTTTAATGCCATGTTTATTATTCTATTCATTTGCTTTCCCTACATTCCTTAGACAAGTGATATCGTCCTAAATTTGTCTGCTGATTCCCCAGCTACCCCGAAAAAAAAAGGTTGTAACCCTTTCCACGAATGTTCTGATGACAGAGAATATGGATTGAATACTGTAAAGTTACACCCTCCAAAAAGGTATATTGCTGTAAAAGTAATATAATTATAATATGAAATATTAATATATATATATATATATATATATATATATATATATATATATATATATATATATATATATATATATATATATATATATATATATATATATAATTTTTTTTATATATATATCAATATGTACAATGTTAAGGTATAACACTTATTACTTGTTTACTTTTTTAAATATTTATTTATCAAGATTGGATCTGCTTCTTTGATTATTTTTTAAATGGATGCAAAATTCCGTTTTCCAACTTTCTTATTGCATAGAAGTAGGGCGTTTACGATATAAGCGGGAGACACGATAAAACCTTCACTGCTCATGGCCTTGAGTAGAGACCATAGGTCTTAAACCGTATATGATGACGTCACTGTGTTTGAATGATAATGTTTGATGGGATGCAATTAATCAGTCAATTATCTCTCTGTTTATAAAAAAAAATGACTTATGTTAATCAATTTTAATAAACATTGTTCCTTCAAAAGTTCATCGAAAACAGGATACTTTGGATATGTTAAACTTTATTACAGGAAAAGACGAAAAGGGCGGGAAAGAGACTGACGAGGATAGGAAAAAAGATTGGTATAATCAAAATACAGATGAAGATATTGAAAAAGCGGATGAAGATATTAAAAAACAGGAAGATGCAAAAATGGAAAATAAACCAAAGTATTGAGAAATGACATGTTTTCATATTTGATAGACATTTCAAAATTTTGTTTTCTAAATAAAAGAACTGCGTCTTCTTTGAATAAATTTTTCTTTTTTTCTGGTCGATTTGATTTTATATAAAAAATGAATGTAAAATTGAATAATTTTTTAATGCATGCTCAAAGTTATAAGAATATGGGGTTTTTAAGTAGATCGCAGACGCCACAACAGGATTCAACATAGAAAGGTTACCGCCTTCCCATTATCAGTTTACAAACAAGCAAATACTATCTTCAACAGTATGCTGTATAAAATAAACCATACATTAAAGTTTGTTTGGTCTGTTAAAATTTTTATTAATATTTTATTAAAAATAAAGTTTAATTCAATAATTAGACCTCCGCTAATAGGGTAGTTTTATGCAGTTAGAGTGATCTGTCCCTAGAATTAAGAGTAAAAATTATTTAAAATTTATTATATATATAAATATTTCTAACATTATATATGACAAAGAATAAGTAACTTAACTCAATTTTTTCTTTTATTTTTTTTCCATGTAATTAAACAGCAGCAATATCTGCTCACAAATAGTGCGTTGTCTCTGAACAATTTTCCTGCAGAAATATAGCAGCTGTCCTATTTTATAAATGAATAATAAAAAAAGGAAAAATGCACACTTCTGCCTGATATATTTTTCTCGAAGTCCATAAAGCAGTTTCTGTTAGTACATGTACATGTATTTAGAGCTTCCCTAAAGAACAAGAATTTTCAAAGTGTTAAAGGTATGTCAGAAGTAAAACATTTCAATCGGCAAAATTAGTAATACTGTATACAGGAAAAGTTTTGCCCCGTTTTATTTTCGCCCCTTTCGCCCTTAGCGCTTCATGAAAAATATGCCTACGTGCAAGTCTGTGTAATACATACACCAATAATTCACAGAAACTTTAACAACATTCCTTATATTTACATTTTACAAGTTTGGGAGCAACTAAAATATACTCAGTTTTTGAATTTCTCTCTGTTCCATATCGTTACATTTTTACTAACGTCGCTGCAGCCTTATTGTGACGTCACGTTAACGCACGTTTCTCCAAATATATTTCTACGTGTGAGTATACACAAAAATGGTTTTTAAATCAATTTTACAGTTGGCTTAGAAGAAAAACACAGGGAATGTAAATATTTTACCATATCGGTTAGAATCATATGACACTTAGTTATGCCCAGTGCTTTCATATGAGCGACTGAAAATCTACTCATTTCACAGAACGGATATATATTCTTGTTGAAGAAATTAATGAAGAAATGTCTACAATTTGATTTTTTGCAGTGATTAACAATAATCTTTCGAAACATTGAATGGATTCATAAGCTACAATTGAAGTTAAAATTTACAACAATATGCACCCTAAGTGGCATTGTATTTGATTTCTAAGCTCAATATATGTGTTGTGTAATTTTCCGTCCAGAAAAAGAACCCATTGTCTTTCCGAAAATATTTTGCCTTTTTTTATCCTCTGTCGTTTGATAAAATCGTTTGATCTTTTTGTCTCTTTTGCACTGACAACAACGCAAGGCATAACATAGAGACTCAGCTGAGTAGAATATTCGGTTCAGATTCAGGATTGTTTTCATGAGTATATATATTTCTTGTAGCAATATACATGTACGAGGGTTGATCCAAAAGTAATGTCACAGTGTCCATATCTTTTAAAACATTGCTGTGACGTCATGCCTTTGTTCTTGCAGTCTAAAAATTTACCTGTAGCCGTCCGATAATAATAATTACCAGTCTGATAATATATTATCAGACAGCATTGATAACAAAATCGGATGGTATTTAAAAAACGAAGAGTGAAATTAAGGTTAAATACATGTATGTCCGGAAACCCCCGATTAAAATGTTAGGAAAAAAATTCATGGAAAGCAAACACAAGGAAATTAAGTTGCTATAAAATAGCAAAATACTGAAAAATGCATGAAAAAAAATCCCAGTTTAAACCTTCCTCAACGTACCATTAATATTTTCCACTCTTTAAAGGAATTTTTGATACAGCACTTTGAATAAGCGAATTTAAATCCATTTCCGAAAAATACTGACTTACGTATAAACAGTTAGATACCACGGACCTCCTCTTTACAAGTTCCAGCAATGAGTTATCGTTCATAACATCGAACACTAGTTGCAGTTGAAGGGCCTTTAATTGTTTTGTTTTCCATTTTGTCAATATTGTATGTATGTTCGTTAATGTTGGGTTTACCATATGTAACTTTATTTACATAAATTTACATTTAGTTAAAGCTGAACACGATTGGTAAAAAGAACAAGTCGTGGGCCATATTTGTTCGATCTTTTGCTATATACATGTATATTCGGGCCTCTATAAATAGAGCCGGTCACTTAGTTGCTGTTCAGTATAATGAATTGTCACCAATGTATATATGGACGTTTGCTATACAGCACTTGGAAGGACAAAAAATAAATATGTATTTCTTCCAATACAGGAAAGTAAGAATTTTTTTTCTAATCTCTAATAGAGAATAGCTGTTTGCAAATCTTAAACCTGGTATGCAATTTGAGACAAAAGAGAACTTTTATTTAAAGAATTAGTACACGTATCAGATATTTGTAAAGTTAATTACCGTTTCATTTTATTTCGAGAATAGATTGATTGATTGATTGTATACTGTTTAACGTCCCTCTCCAGAATATTTCACTGATATGGAGACGTCACCATTGCCGGTGAAGGGCTGCAAATTTAGGCCTATGCTCGGCACTTACGGCCTTTGAGCAGGGAGGGATCTTTTTTCGTGCCACACCTGCTCTGACACGGGGCCTCGGTTTATACGGTCTCATCCGAAGGACCGCCCCATTTAGTCGCCTTTTACGACAAGCAAGGGGGTACTGTGGACCTATTCTAACCCGGATCCCCACGGAGCTTTCGAGAATGGATATGGTATGAAAGGATCAAAGGAGAGAGAGTATTACAGACTGTATTGCATGTATTATTTTTTGTTCATTTTCATAAATAATTTTGTTTTTGATTAATTATACAATTTGTTCTTTCATGTCAGACGTACAACATTATTAATGGGAAATAATTACAGTTTTTCGTAATTGACTTTGGCTTACTTTGCATTGTAAATTAATAAAAATATTGAAAATAGTAAATATGATACAGAACTTTAGAAATATAGTTTCTGACTAAAATCTGTTCAAAGGCTCAGAATCAATCCTCCTTATAAATTCTTCCCAAAAATAGAGGATATTAACCGGGGCATTTTATATAACCATACATTAAGTCCTGTAGAGTAAAGCATCAAACTGTTTTTCTTTTTTTAAATAGAGGAAAGCTTGGTTGGTATATTGATATATGTTAAGAATATTCTATTGTGCAAGATGTATTTTAAATTTATGAAATGTGCTTTATGTAATCCTAGTGATCTGGCTAGGCTACCGCAGTAGTTGAAATATAACAAAACAATGTATATTGAATGAGAATTGTCATTTATTAAATGACAATAAATATATGCTGTAGCTAGTATAAAACGGAAGCATTTTTAACAGTTTATTGCCTTAACAGTTTTCCCTGGTATAATTTGCAATTTATTAGAAATATATCATTTTCATTATTTTTTATTCTTGCAACCAGATGAAATGGCGCGCAGTAAAATAATAAATTATCCTGCTATAAGTAAATTATTTTTTATCGATGATATTTACTCATTAACAGATTATTATATTCGATAACACTCTCCATACTTTCAAAGCAGACAGAGGAGCCGATGTACCAAGTATTGAACTGACCCTGCATATCTATTATATCCCAAAGATATCCACGCACGGTATCTTCTCCGGAAAACCTGGGGAAATAATATCCCCATTTTGTTTGTTCCAAAACTCTTGGATTACTTTTTCTAAATTTTTTTAAGAATGAAACTAAATTGGATTGGATCGTAATATCAATATCCTTTGCCCAAGGATTTTCGATGCCAACCTGATAATACATTTGAGTTTCCTGCGGGTTCTTATCAGGGCCGTTTTCTCGAATTCCAAGTCGATGGGCTTCCTCGGTGATGTTGTTCTTTGCTTGGTAAAAATTAAATGTTGCGTATACTGGATAGTTGATTTGCTCAAGGGCATTGTTGTAATAAACCTGTGGATCGTTCCCGCGAATGCCATTGTCTGATTCGATCAGTGTTGTAAGGAAGTTTCCATTATACAGTCTGCTAAATAAATGTCTTTCCTTTGCGTTGAAATCCACAATGTTTAGCAAAGAATTCATCGCTGGAGATAAGACCAAGAAATCGAAATGTTCCGTCTTAACACTTGGGTGGTCTCTGGTTGAGTACGTTATTTGAATTCCTCCAGGACCGGGCAATCTTTTAATCCTGTCAACATTAGCTCCAAGATGTACATTCAATTTATTTTGTTTGGCAATCTCGGTAACAATGGATTGAAATGCCCCCTCTAAAATCCAGAATCCGTTTTCAGGTGTAAATACGCCCTTGATTACTTCCGGTGGTACCCAAGCCAAAGCGTATATTGCTGCAGTATCGTTGATAAATCCATACCCATTTGCAGTTAGAAATGTTCTGAAAATAGGGGCTATTACCATCAGATCTTGCCGTTCTAAGAAATCCTGGACAGTTCCTTGAATTTGTCGGAGAACTTGTGGAGTTGGTCGAGGCATGAGTTCGAAGGAATAGTTTCCAAACAAACAGCGATGGATTCTGTCGTACTTTCCCACTGCTTCTTGGATCCGCCGACGTGCAACCTCAGGTGACCTTTCTCCCGTGTTCTGAGCCAACAGTTCGCTCCAAGTTGAAAATTCTAAAGTTTATATTGGAGAAATTATCTTTACCGGAATCATGTTTATACAGTTTTGTCATGTGAATAAATCTCATAAAGCCTAAAGGAATTTCTTGAAGTTTGATCAAGTATTTCATACATATATACATGTACTATATGTATGTTTTAAAATAATACCTTATTATTGATATAAACATTTAAAAGCTTTTTCTATACACACCTTATTAAAACTCAATGGTATAAGTTGAATGTTGAACATACCTACCACAATTGAAGTTCCTCGTTCCGTCTTAAGGGGGTCGACTATACTTTCCATTGCGCAATATTTCGCGCATCATAGTAAAATGAAGCGTATTTACTGTTTTAATGCAACTTTTTTCGCTTAATTATTAAAATTAAACAAAATTAAAAAATTATAGGTATAAAAATGTAATTACAATTTGATATAACTGATTTTTTAACCGATTTTGCAATTGATAGGTAGGTTGACGTCGTTGCAGTGTGTTTTTGACGTTATGATAATCTGTAGCTCTTAAAGAAAGGGGTAATAAAAATATTATTAAAGAAAAAGTAATAAACATAACCTCTTGAAATTTAAAACATAGAAATTTTAGAATATCTCCAATATTTTTATTATGTTTTCATGTGAATCCATTTTGTACGTCATATTCTGTAATACTCTATAAAAATAGTAAAATTTGCTAATTTTTCATTTTGAGATGCTCCCTCTGGTAACAAGACGGTAGAATTTTGTGTTTCTTACATAAATTGTATAATATAGTATTACTCATCAAATATTATAGTTTGAACAAAATGTCTATTGTAGTATTTGTATAATTTGCTTTAAAGTGTTAAAAATTTGCATTTTCCTATATCATTTAATCCTATAGTAAATGTACCTGAATTTTGAGACGGTCCCTAAAAAATACCAGGACGGTAGATTTCCACCAAACTTTGCATGTACACTGAAAATAATGTAAGTTATATATGGTATAAAATGAAGATTTTCCTATTGTAGTTTTCACACAATAAAACTATAGTCGGCCCCCTTAATTACTGAGTTTAAGAAAAAAAAATTATATTAAGGATAAAAATTTACAAAATGTTAATATATATACTTAAGTTTTCTTGATATGACTGACCGAAATCCCTGACCATTACGGAGGACTTATTTTTGGATTTTATCCTGAACTGAGGAGTATATCTCTGCACCAATCTGAGTGTCTGATCGTAGATATCGGACATATAGTTTGTTCCAAACTCATTGTATACGCCCCTGTAAAATCGGGATTTTGCTTTTCCTCCAAGTTCGTTTCGCTGTTCAAAAATTTCGATGTTTTTGAAACCTCTTTCCTGCAAAGATTTTTCATCTTTGAAAATTAAAATGTTATCTTTGATTTACATGATTTAATTCAAAAGTATTCATTAAATATGATACATCTCTATCCACTAACCTTTAGTAGAGAAGCCATATGCACACCGCTTATCCCACCTCCGACAACAGCAATCCGATCATTAACAGATTTAGGACCTGATATCGCTGGATATCCTGTTGTTTTCATCTGAGGCAATGAAAATTTAAAACTGGAAAAATATGCACGTTCCATTTCCACTTTTGAAGAGATTAACTTCTTTTTGTGCCATTTTGAGAAAAAGCAGATCTTATGGGATTTCTGGGACAAACGTAACATATATAATTTATGCAATCAATATGCTGAATGTCGATGAACAAATCCTAACAAAATGCAAATGAAATATTTTATTGTCGTAGGAATGGTAACGATAATTTATATCTATTGTTAATCGTATTCTCTATTTTTTGTATGGTACATGTATACCGAAATACAATTCCATTGAAAATGTACTTTTTTTCTTATTAATAAATGGTAATTTTAGGGTTCTCGCTCTTTAACACATGTCTTTTAGTTCTTCTATTCTTTGATTGAAATGATAAATGCATTTAACATTAAACATTTAGACTGGTATGTTTTGTAACAAACACAACGCCATGCTGTCCCAGTCAGACGACCAAAACAAACTTCTAATTTTGAAGAGTTCACTACTGGAAATAGAACATATCAGTGCATTTGAAAAAAAAACTTGAAAAATGGTTCTGGGGTAATGTAAAAGAAGTTGATGTTTAAAGAGTACTTAAATAAACTTTAGATTTGTAACTTAAGTTACTTTTCGGAACTAAAAGTTGAAATACCGACAATAAATATACTGAGTATATTGTAATAGATTGTTTTACTATGAATCAAAAGTAGAACGTATTTTGGTCAAAAATGATGAAAATACTAAATGTATTTATGAAATACTGTTGCTCCCGTATGGAAGCTTAAGGCGAGGGTTGAATTCTTTCAAATGCATGTCAAACTCAAAAGGTCAGGATCAAAAGGTCAAAAGTGTTTGTACCAAAGAAAGGTTTTGTTACAAGGAATACAACTGTGAAATATGAAAGCCTTAGCTCTAACAATTCAATAGTTAAGACCAAATATAAAGTTTTTAAAAAGTGGGTCAAAGTATTAGGTCAAGGTCTAAATCCCCTGCCAACCGGTCACACCCGCTGTGTGCTCCTCGTCATGATCGGGAAATAATGCATAAATCCCTCGTCAATTCAGTGTATAAAAAATAAATGAACTAACACTTCGTACAAACCAGCAATTGACTCAATGATGAATTGTATTTGCTGACAAGTATGAAAACCCTAGCTCCAACTATCAAAAATTATTGCCAATGTTATTTTTCGTAAAAATAGATCAAACTCCAAGGTCAAGGGATCAAATGTGGTGGTACCCAAAGAAAAGTCTTGTCACAAGGAATACACTTGTGCAAAATAAAAGTCATAGTCTTTCCGACGGTTTTATCTTGAATTCTTTGAAATGAGTCGGTGTCAATGACCTTGTCAGCAAATACAATTTATCATTGAGTCAAATGCTGACTGACGTTTTTCATACTAATTTTTAGTCCAGTATTTATACACTGCATCGACGACGGATTTTTCCATTATTTCCCGATCATGACAAGGAGCACTCTCCTCCATGGCACCTGATCCCACCTCTGATGCTTTGGAGGTCCATGTTTGCTCTGCTCCTATTTTGTATTGTTTTATGGACTTTGAGATTTAATTCTATTTGTTATTTCCATATCCTTCTTTTAAACTTTAAATTATGTTCATATCAAATATTAAACTACATATGTATGTCTCTAAATACAAAAATAAAAATATCTCAAAATAAGGTATGCAACAAAATAAACTATAAACCTATTTAAAAATACACTTTAAAATTGTGATTAAGAAACATTTTTCAATTACTAGTACTTCGCATAATCAATTATATGACCTTTTTGTACTCTCAAACTGTGATTTTTCTGACATTGAAAATTCATTAAGCATGAAAATTATTTTTAAGTCCTACATTTTCGCTGAATTTAAGGAGATAAGTCAACATAATCTTAAATAATCAGAAATAAACATCAAAAGTGAGGGTATATGATGCATTTTTTAAAGATATTACTCAAACGATGTCAATTTTATGTTTAAATAGGCTCAATTTTTCTTGGACTTTCTCGTACGAAATCATTTTATAGATATTTCAAAACCAGGATAACACAACTCTCTGCAAAGTACAGCTTTCTCTGCAACCAGCATGGAAAAAAAAGGAATCTAAAATTAACAGTGCTGTAACTACATGTATCTAGATCAAATTTGAATATTTTCTTCGTAAAAAAAAATCTCTTCCACCAAAAAATATAGTTTTTAGCTTAATCCTACTTGAATGAAATTAAATCGCGGTTTTTTATTTAACCTAGATCAGTTTGTATTATTGAATCCAGATTAAGAGATAAAACTTTGAACTGCTGTAAAATGTCATAAGAAAAGGTCCGGACAGAAATCTGCTCAAAAGCATAGGATCGAACCTCCTTAAGGAAAAGCGACATAAGGAATTTTAATGGATTTTTTTGTAGATTGACGTCTTCTCAATAAAAATACATTTTTTTTAAAGTTCAAGAATATCTTCCAATATCCCTACCTTTTCATTTATACGAATGGTTTAAAACAATAATTTAGTTAAGCTCCAAACCAAATAAAAAAGAAATGTCCAAGTCTTCGTGGCTAGTCAGAAAGTATAAATACTGTAAACATTTGTCCAAAAGCATTCTGTTTGAAATCTCTACTCACCATGTTGGCATTACATTGAAAGGGCCTTTGGAACGTCTCCATGTATCCGTTAACTCTCACTGAAAGTCCAGCTGCCAAAACTATGAAAAACTCCAACATATTTATTATAAATAGAAATGTATAATTCTCTGAAACGATCTGTTAAATGCAATTATCTGCAATTCCCCCGATAGCAAGACGCGTTTCTATATATATGAATATATAATTCATATTAAGCATTGTCAATCATGATTGGTATATTACTCATGACATAGATGGTTCTTTATGATTCTATGCATAACTGGCTTTATTCCACAGGGGTTGTTTGGGATAAAATTATCTTTTCCAAAGAACTAAAATGCTTGATAAATACAGGTTGGAAGTTTTGCACACATTCTTAAATGTTGATTTACTCATCATTGATTTCATTCAAAAGTTGGTGAAAAATGACAGGTGAGCAAATACTGATTATCTAGGTAATATACTGATTAAATATAAAATATATTTTCTCTTGTTTGTATGTTTTTTAAAAAAAATCATTATGTTGCAATGCAGGTGGTCTAGAATATTGTCTGAAAGAATCTATCAGAGAAAACGTATGTCTTCTGCACATTATTTTTCAGAAAACAAAATGTTTTTGTGAAACACTTTGCCCCCGATGGTAACACAATGCTGGAGTGGGACGTTGAATGAAGTGCATGATATACACTTGTAAGATGTTTTAAGGGTAGCAAAGGTGAAAATACTGAAAATACCGGCAAAATACCTCATGAAGTCGATAGAAAGCTTGGTCCATAATTGGCAGGTCGTGGGGTTTATACACATGTAACCAGTGACCACGGTGACCCAATTAAGTCCATAAAAAATGTATTGCGAACTACTTCTTTGCTCAGCGGTCAGCACTTTGAAGTGAAAGTTGAAGGCCAAATAAACCTGAAAAACCGAGACCTCACGCATTTTGGTAGGTGTTGGCAATATAAAAAATATTATCACTGCTTGATATGGCCCCGTGTGTCGAAAAAAGTTCTACATTAGAAAATTGTCCTATGGTGACGTCTATTGTAATCACTATTGAAATAATGCTCATTATCGAAATAATAGTGCTTCAGTGTGTATTTCAAAATCGAACACAGGCTGTAACTATTATTGAAATAACGTTCCCGCTATATGAATAATTATTTCAATAGTGGTTGAAAGTGCATTCCAAGAGCCAACACAGGGTGCAACCACTATTAAAGTAACGTTTACTATTGAAATATTTGTTTCCATAGCAATTGAAAGTGCATTCAATACCCAATACCAAACACAAGTTGAAACCACTAATGAATAACGTTCAGAATTCCAATGATTGTTCAATAGTGTTGGAATTTGCATTTTAAATCCAAAACCAGTAGTGATATAATTATTTCAGTAATGATCATCATTTCAATTGTGATGCTACATCCCCTACTGAAATAAAAGTTAGGATCAAATGATTTTATATGAATTAGCTAGTCAAAGTATTTACATTGTGACCCAATGTCACTATTATCTTTATAATAAGTATGCATATATAATTCTGATCGAAGAATAAGAATTTCCCACAATTTAAAATATTTCTATGATTTTGTTGTGATTATCATAAGCTTCGGCAGATTTATTACTTCATAAAAATG
Source organism: Saccostrea cuccullata (assembly GCF_032062105.1). Taxonomy (NCBI): domain Eukaryota; kingdom Metazoa; phylum Mollusca; class Bivalvia; order Ostreida; family Ostreidae; genus Saccostrea; species Saccostrea cuccullata. The sequence goes on along the minus strand of NW_026922889.1, from coordinate 26,100 downwards.
TTCGAAGCATAAATTCGATACAGCATTTAATTTTCTTTTAGTTTTAGAGTTATCCATTTCACAAATTCTACGGTTAAAAATAAATTGAGGTGTTAATTATTTCTCTGAATATACAATATTCCCATATTAAGAATTACTTCCCTCGTAGTAAGCGGTTATCTCAACTTACGACGTCCAGCTCTAAACATTTAAGTTGTCATTTTTGTAAGTCTGGTAAACGCTTCTTCCATAGTATAACAAGTCCATCAATCTTTGAAACTCTTTTACTCTGTATTAACTAGTTTTTGATGCATCTGTGTCGTTCCCCGGTTCCCAGCTCTTTTTTCGTATGAACAGGGGTCATACCCCGCTCCACACAACACTGAGATATAATTTGGTGCGCTGCATTATAGTGTTTGTGCATATCATGACGTGCATATAATGTCATATTTTTCTTATTTATTATGTCAGAGTATTTATCTGATTGTACACACAATACTCTGAAGTTGATATCAAAAAGATGCTTGAGTTTCTGATTGACAATATCTATGTAGTTTTTGGAGACCAGGTCTTCAAGCAATCTTTTGGAAATCTCATGGGTATCTAGCATTTTCGCCTCGTTATTAGCAGACCTATTTCTGTATTCATATCAAGCAGACTTTGTGCAAAATCATATGTGTGAAAAGAAGAAAACACTTGCTGTGGCCTTCAACTCGACATTAAGATATATCGACGACGTATTGTCCATGAACAATGGTAAAGTCCATTCTTGTGTCATTACAATACTAGCATATCCTGGTGTGCTTGAGATAAAAGATACCACAAAGTCTGATACTTATTTGTTTCATATTTTGATATCTTAATTGAAAAACGTTAATGGTAATCTAACAACCAAGCTCTATGATAAACATGATTATATAATTACTTCAACTTTCCTATCGTCAACTTCCCTTACTTATGCAGCAATATACGAGGGTGATCAAAAAGTTCGCAAACGAATTGAATAACTTCAAAAAAAAGAAATGATATAGGCTTTCAGTTTTGTTTTTTTTTTGTTTTCTTTTTTTCAGTAGTCCTCTCCGATTTTAATGCGCATCTGAAACTGTTTGCCCATGCGCGGATCAGGTGATATAAGCGGTCACGTGACATTCTCCTTGGGTTTTGTCACAAAAGCTTAAAGATTTTTGCGACTTTCATATTTCTTACCATGCAAGTTATTTTTTTTTTTACAAGCAAAACAGTCAATTTGTCAGAAATTGACAAATTTCAGCAATAGTATGGGTGGATAAAATCCTTCTCCAAATTGAACAATGTGACCCTCACAACCCAAGTCCCTGTCTTTGGAGCGTCGTTTATTCAATGTGGATAAAGTATGGGTGCCTTCTTTTTATTATATCTGATATGTTGAAAATCTAAATTAAACGATCTTCTCTAACTGTAAGTTGGCGATCTTTTATATCAAATTGCTTAACAAAGGACACGCCTCTTCCCCAGCTTGCTTTCACTGGGCAACAGAAAAAAAAACATCATTTTTAAATATCTCCCTTTCTTCACTGAAGCAATCAATCCAATTAATGACAAAACTTCTGGCAAGTCTTTTGCCTTTATAAACCATGTACATGTACAAAATATTATATGCTTCTGGAAAGGAATTCCCAAGATGTACGTTTAACTTTACAGCCGTTCGTATCTCGAAAACGACTGAGTCAACCATTTTTGTCACAAATGATCTGCATATTGACGTCATTTTCTCATTTTGACGTCACAAACATGAGGCAAATGTTTTATTACATATGCTGTTTATAGAACATTTATATAACTCTACGTCGTGTGCCAAAGAACAAAGTACAGTTTCAATACAAATATAACCTTGTGATTTTCTTGAAACTGATGTAAAAAATAAAAACTTATGTTTTCTGAATCATTGAAATTCCATGCAGAAAAATCATGCAAAATCATTTTTCTCATATGCATTCCGTTATGCTAATTGTGACGTCATAAACATGTGCATTTTCCGGTATTTTCTTAAAAGGTGTGACCATAAGGCAGGGGATGGTCACTCCTCAATGCCACCTGATCCCACCTCTGATGTTTTAGAGGTCCTTGTTTGCTCTGCTCCCTTTTGTATTGTTTTATGGAATTTGATATTGAATACTGTTCGTTATCTCCATATCCTTCATTGCAGAAGACACCGATTTTCAGTGGTAATAGTGTCCACAGGCATCGCCTACAAAGATTTTGAGATATATATACAATTTGAGGCATTTCTATCAAATATAGAGAACTGTATCAAATCAATGACGTCATATTTCCGAAAGGGTAATCCCTTTATGTCATATTCTTCCCTGATCTATCTTAGGCCGCACAAATTTAATTTCTTGTTCGTCTGACATTTGAGGAAAAAAAAGTACGAGCGGGCTAGCGGTTAAATAATAATATTATTACTTTTTGTAGACAATTTTTTAGGCGTAGCGTGAAAAAATTTGAACGGACAATTATTTTTTTCTGATTTGCAGATTAAAAATACGATAGATAGAGCGGAAATTGAACAGAAAATAGCACAAAATTCTTATGATGCGGGAAATTTAAATTAATATAATCTGTATAGTTCTGTTTAAATACGAGCGCGCTGGTCCGACGAACAAGAAATTTTATTGGTGTGGCCTTAGTCATTAACTCATAACTAATATTTGAGCCAGTTACAAAACTTTTTGGGCGCAATAAAGCTAAAACTGTACATTTCTTTATTCTGATCTGAATTGTGGTTTGGAAATATAAACACCCCTACTATTGTATTGTGATTTAAATTCAAGACACGTGGTTTAAGTTTACCTATTCAAAGGTTATAGGGTAAAACTGGTTTTATAAATAAAACTGGCAGTGAAGAGGAAATTGCTATAGTCCGTTTAATTCTTTTGAAAACATGTCCTGTGAAAAATGTGTTTCCAGACCTTTCTGAAAGACTTTCATGATTTTCAACAAAAAGGGTGGCTTATGGGGGGGGGATAAAAATATATCTTATCATAGTTTACGGCAAAAATTAGAGCTTTCTAGCGACCGAAACGCTGGTAAAAAAAATGCCTATTGTTATTAATGCGTACAGAGGATCTAACCACGAGCAACCGACCATTTGTTGATTGAATACGTTTACGCCAAATGAATGTTTACATTTCACTTCGAACACGTCGTTCAAGTCAATCTATGATCATGTCAATGGAGTGCAAAATATAAAAAAATGTTCTTATAAACAAAATGCAAAGATTAGAAACTATGAAAGATGTCACGGGCGTTTTTAATTTGTTGTTAACTAGAAAAAATATGTTTAATAAAATCTATATGTAGTTAGTGTCAAGTTCAGAACACCAGCACTTCAAGGGTAAGGAAAACGAGCAGCTTCTCGTATGCATTTAAATGAACAAAATATTTTTACATAACTATACTCGTGGTCACGTATTTTGGCCCGAGAATCCACCTGACAATTGTATTCACCAATTGTACAATAAAGGAATTTATCTAGCGTAAAATTCCTTTAGTATTCGTAGTAACCCATGATGCAATTCTCATTCAGCTGATTGGTCAGTTAAAGTCACATTGGTGCCTCATTTGCTAATCTGAGGCCAAAAAATGTAGTTCCGGTTCCCATGCAAAAACATTTGTCAAAAAAGAAATTTTTAATTCATGATATCAGAAAATTATATCATAGATAATACTTATAATTTAAATTTGAATGATTCAAAAGAGATCAGTTCACATACATTTCTACAGAATGATATTATAGGGTGGTAAAAACTAAACCGCAACATAAGTTTTCTGTTCACCATGTCTCCACGTGCTAGTCACTTCCTAGCCACATTTCCGTGAATAATTTACCCTATCTAGTTGTAGTCTCGTGAACTCTCGCCAGAGCCTTTGCCAGAACTACTCTGAACTCATCGGGTTTTATAATTTGTAGAACACCGAAAAATAAAAGGTTCCGAACACATTAGTAGGGTTGATAGAGATAGTTCGCAAACCTTTTGATCACCCCTCGTACCTTCATCACCTATATGCAGAAGTAAATCATTGACAAACAAGTTAATGAATCAAGAATATCGGCAGTCTCGTTTAAAGTCATCATTTCGTAGGTTTTGTGGTCGATACAATGACCTTGTCAGCAAATATAATTGATAATTGACTTAAAAGGTGACTGACGTTTTTAATACAAATTGTTATACCATTATACATACACTGAATTGATGACAGATTGTTCCGTTGTTTTCCGATGAGAAAAATGAGCACACGGCGGGTGTGACTGGTCGCCAGGGGATACTCACTCCTCGATGGCACCTGATCCAACCTCTGATGTTTTGGAGGCCCGTGTTTGCTCTACTCCTACTAGGTATTTTTTATGTTCTTCTGATCTAAAATACTTTTCGTAATCTCCATATATTTCATAGTAAGATTATTTTGCTGTGTACGATGTATTTTAAATTTTATGAACTGTTAGTATGAAATAGAGGCATTTTAAACAGTTTTTTGCCTTAACTGTTTTTCTTGAGAGAATTTGCAATTGATAAAAAAGGTATCATCTTCTTTATACTGCAGTAGTTTATTCTTGAACTCAGATGAAATTGTGCACAGTACACTGATAATTATTCTGCTAAAAGTAAATTATTTTTTTAATCAATGAAATATACTCATTAACAGATTATTATATTCTAGCACACTCTCCATACTTTCAAAGCAGACAGAAGAACCGATGTACCAGGTATTGAACTGACCCTGCATATCTAATACATCCCAAATATATCCTCGCGCGATATCTTCTCCGGAAAACCTTGGGAAATAATATCCCCATTTTGTTTGTTCCAAAACTCTTGGATTACTTTTTCTAAATTTTTTTAAATGTGAAACTAACTTGGACTGGATCATAATATCAACATCCTTTGCAAAAGGATCTGCAAAGCCAGTTTGATAATACAATTGAGTTTCCTGCGGGTTCTTATCAGGACCGTTTTCCCGAATCCCAAGGCGATGGTTTTCCCCGGTGATGTTGTTCTTTGCATGGTAAAAATTAAATGATGCGAATACGGGATAGTCGTCTTGATCAACGGCATCGTTGTAATAAACTTGTGGATCGTTACCTCGAATGCCATTGTCAGATTCGATCAGTGTCGTTACGAAGTTTGAATTATACAGTCTGCTAAATAAATGTCTTTCCTTTGCGTTGAAATCCACAATGTTTAGCAAAGAATTCATCGCTGGGGATAAGACCAAGAAATCGAAATGTTCCGTCTCAACACTTGGGTGGTCTCTGGTTGAGTACGTTATTTGAATTCCCCCAGGACCGGGCAGTCTTTTAATCCTTTCGACATTAGCTTCCAGATGTACATTCAATTGATTTTGTTTGGCAGTCTCGATTACAATGGCTTGAAATGCTCCATCTAAAATCCAAAACCCGTTTTCAGGTGTAAATGTGCCTTGGATAACTGCCGGTGGCACCCAAGCCATACCGTATATAGCTGCAGTATCATTGATAAACCCATACCCATCTGCTGTTAGATATGTACGGAAATAAGGTGCTAATAACATCAGATCATGCCGTTCTAAAAAATCCTGTACAGTTCCTTGAATTTGTCGCATAACTTCTGGAGTTGGTCGAGGCATGAGTTCGAAAGAATAGTTTCCAAACAAACAGGTATGGATTCTGTCGTACCTTTCTACGGCTTCTTGGATCCGCCGACGTGCAGCTTCACGTGTCCTTTCTCCCGTATTCTGAGCCAAAAGTGCACGCCAGGTGGAAAATTCTAAAGTTTTTATTGGAAGAGAATAGAATTACACAATTATTCTTTTCCCGATTATTTTTCATGGATTTTTAGAATGTAAAAGAATAAATGGATATTTTGTTGTTTTCTTGTAGTTTGATGCTATATAAAACAGTGTTTACATCTATATATTTACATCCACTGAATATTTTCTCCTTTATTTCTTAAGAAACCCCATTGCGTTCATCACTGCATAAACTACAGTAGGCAGCTCGTCTGTACAGATTTCTTAATCAGTGGCTGTTCCATCAATGAAACGTATAAAGACGTTCGCATCATTAATACAATAATTAATCTTTTTAATCCTACTTCGGCGTTTATGCAAATTATCACACAAGCCAATCCATTGATCACTTCATGAATTCGAAAAATAAGACAGTTATTCCTTAAATAGATGTTTTCTAATGATACGTTATAATTGATAATTACTCTTATTAGCAATTTACTGCAAAACTTTCACACATTTTCCCCCTAAATGGTATCAATTAAATTGTTCACTTAAACAGACTGACCACCTTTGCCGTAACTATCGAAATGAATTGATCGTTTCGTTTTAGGTTATTGCCAAAGGTCAAAATGTCCAAAAATTAATTTTTTGCAATACGCGTAGCTCCATAAGTATGTGAGGTAAAAGATAAAAAGTATCTCTTAAAAACAAATATTTAAATGGTAAACCGCTTTCCAGATTCTATAGAATTCCAACTTGCAATTTATTGATCAACATATATTTTTCTGCAATTATGCCTTTCACTAAAAGTACGGAATGAATTAGGTTTTTTTTTAGTAAACGCAGTTTTGAAAAAATATTTTTTTCGAATCAATATTTTTAAGTATTTTTAACCACGTGATACTTTTTAATCTGTTAATCAATGATATATTTATAAAATGTAAAAGTTTTAACTTCAGAAACCACATAAATCTGAAGCTGTTATAAAATTAGCATTGAGTACTTATTGACCTTTGGCAAAACCTTAAATAATATTAAACCTTCTTGAACATGTTAAATACAGACTTTACTAAAACTTAAGTGGTATGCCTATATTTAAACACCCAATTTTATGTTAACGCCCCCAAAATCTACCTGATTCAAGATCAATAATTTACTGCCTGTCAATCATTAAAAAAAACAATAGCTTCTGATTTGATTGTCAGGCCAGTTATCCGTGTTACCTGATAGTCTGAGTTTGTGTCCTTTGAAAACGATTGCCTGGTCACGCGTCAAACACTTTCATGTAGCCACCTTGTATACACGGGCCCCGTGACAGGGGTTAAAGAAGAATCTTAGAAAAATTTTATTTTAAAAGCAATTGAGAGTAGATAAATAAAACATGACTTCATAAAATATTTGCTTTTAATCTCAACGGCTATATTGTATTTTAGGCGATATGTCGTCCAAGATATATGCTCTGTAGAATTTAGACCAGTCTGTGCACAGAAACGCTATTTGCCGGTGTAAAGACGAATAATGACCCCCATCGAATAATGACCGGGGGTCATTATTCGACCCCCGGTCATTATTCGAGAAAAAATGACCCTTTTGCCCGTAGAAAAAGTGTCACTTCCTTAAAAATTTGCAGAACCCACGTGAAGAAAAATGACCCCCGTAGAAAAATGACCCCCTGTAGATTAAAGCTAAAATTTTTAGGGGGCAAAAAAAAAATGGATAAAGAAACATATTGGCCAAAATGCTCACCTGAGCTTATTGGGAATAAACTGATGATATGTTGATCTCATAACATTATACAATTATAGCTATATTTTAAGGTAAATGCAATGATTCAGAATCTAAAGGAGTAAAAGATTCATCAAGCCTTAAGGGTTAGGTAAACATTGTTTTTTGATGGTGGAAATTATCGAACTGACAGAAAAAATCAACAGTATTATATATTATTATATCCTCCGCTTGAAAAGCGGGAGGGTATATAGTGATTTAGATGTCCGTCCGTCTGTTACGCTTTGAGGTATCCATCTCTTATCCGCAAATCCTCATATATAAAAAGATGTGTTTGTGAAACAGCTATGCCCCTGTATGGCAACATAGCGAAGATTAAACTTTTCTTAAATGCAATTTAAATATATTGTTACCCAAAGTAGGGTCTTCTCACATGAAATACAACTGCAAAATAGGAAAGCCCTAGCACCACTTGTTCAAAAGTAATAGCTAAGGATAAGTTTTTGAAAGGTAGGTCAAACTCAAAGGTCAAAGTTGATGATTTCTTAAGAAAATGTTTAAATGTAACAAGGATTACATATGTGAAGTATGAATACCCTAGCCCTTACCGTTCAAAGGTTATGGCCAAGGTAAAAAAAAAATCATAAGTACGGAAAACTAGTATCTACCGTTCAAAAGTTATGGCCAAAGTAAAAATTTGGCATTTTTGTGTAAAATGGGATAAACTCCAAGGTCAAGGTCAAAAGGTCAAATTTGGTGGTACCCAAAGTAAGGTCTTGTCACAAGGAATATACATATTAAATATGAAAGTCATAGCTCCAATATATGAAAAATTATGGTCAAGGTTAAGGTTTTTGCGGACAAACAAACCGCCAGATAGACAGACGGACATACAGACGAACACGATAAAACTATATACCCCCGAATCTTCGACTACGGGGACATAAAAAGAAATGGTCTTCAATTAACTTTTCATATTAATATACATTATAAAGAAGACGTTACAACAATGAAAATGTTTGTTCTGATTTTCATATTAAATTCTCTGAAAAATATACTTAGAACTGAGTAAAAGGGTGGAGTAAAACAAGAATTAAGGTAGAACCTATTTCGGAAAAGACTTTGTCACAATTGCAAGATTTTCAAACTTTTCAAAATGATAAATTAGTACTTGCTTATCAATCAGTTAAGATATCATGATATGTTTCCTTGTTTTTTAATCTAGAACAGGCTGTGAAACTTGGTAGGGTATTCACATACTGCGATTTCACATTTTCAAATATTTTTAGGGGTACTTGTCATAAAGGGAATATGAAAAATCACAAAAATACTTCTTCAAACATCGTCGTTTATAAAATTTTTTAACTGAATAATATTAAACAATATCTTATCAAGAATAATTTCTTTTTTATTCAATTAACATAAAAGATAAGTCCACCATTAAAAAAATAGTCAAATGAATTATTTTTAGTCAATTATTCACCCTATATTTGTAAATATTTGTTAGACGTCTTTGTCACAATGTTTTCAATCTTCAATATGATGAAGAACATAGCCAAATGATTACAAAAAATGATTAAAATATAAACCTTTCAACTCATTTTCTTGACCTTTTTGCACTTACACGGGATTTAATAATTAAATGACTGTTTGGGGTTACTTTCAGATTAAATATTTATCAGAAATTGTACTTTTTCAGAAATTGTACTTTTTCTTTAAAAAGATCATATTTAATAGAAAAATTGTAATCAAACACCAAGAGTGTAAATAAGAAACATAATTATGAAAAGAAATGCACATAATATCATTATAGATATCACAAAAAAGTACACACGATCAAACGATCTACAACACGTGCATCTTTGACTTAGACACATTTCATCAAGATATTACGCTATATACATGTAGCTGGCAACTAAAGATTTCTTACGATTTATACATTCCTTCAAAATGGTTACATACCATTCAAATTATTACGAAAGTTGTATGTACATTGTAATTTCATTACACTAGATAGTCTTGGGTTTGTCAACTTCAGGTCTAGATCTAGTAAATAAAAGGTGCCTACATATTTTCTCTTATTCCAGAAATATATTGCCATTAAGCATTATAAACCAAAAAATATATGAATTGAATCAAGATTATGTTGGCATGATTGAATTCTGTGAATTTCAAAATGCAGTATTTTCTACCATTTTTATTGAAGCTGTCAAGTATGGGAAAAAGTGGCATTGAATTAATTATGACGTCTTAATGGGTTAGCACAGGTTTAACACATTTACAAGTTATGATGTCATACGAAGTAGGTTCTACGTTAAAAGAAATGTAATGAATACTGTGTGCTAAATCAAAAGTTTATGTCTACATGTATAGTTTTTGCATTAGAATGACTGTGTATTTTACACTAGCCCATATTTTACAGAGCATATTTTTAGGTCTTATACTTACCCCACCCCCTTTCTTATTTATCAGGAAGTCGATATTGAACAAGAGCAAAAAAACACCCTACTTTTATTTTTCTATAAGAAAGGAATTAAAAATAAGCTAAAAATAATCTACTATTCTACTAATTTTTAATTGTTACTTTGCCACAATACTTTCAAGTATACCTCCACCAACATTTAAAGTATGCTTTAATCATGGCGAAGTAAATTATGATATGATAGTACTTGTGTGAAGGCTTAACTTCATTTCAATATTTTATCTAGAGCCTCTTTCAGAATTATTGAAAGGTATAGAGTTTTATTTATATTTCTTCTTTTCATTTATTATTATTTTTTTTGTTTTGATTTTACGTAATGTTCTTTTTTTTTTTTGGGGGGGGGGATAAAAATTTCTTCCTCTTTCATTGTCAAATAGGATTTGCCAAACTTAAACAAACTAAAAGTTGAAATGACGGAATTTTAATTTTTCCTATTAAAGAGTACTTAAACCTGATTTTTGCATGGTTTGATTTCTAAAAACAAGTGGAATATCATTCTTTAAGCGAACATTATAAGGAGGAATATTAAAAAGAAATTTTATTTACTTGACAATTAAAGAATCTCTTTTCAAACACAATTTTAGCATTGAAAGACTACGTGAATCTCTTAATTATTTCATACGACTTTTTGTATTTTTCTGGTTACAGAAAATGTAAAAATTAGTTTCGCTGTAAAAAAGATATCAAAGAGTGTATATTTTGTATCACTTTAAAGGGGGTCATTTTTCAATGGGGGTCATTATTTTATAGGACTAACATATAAAATAATGACCCCCTAGGACCCTTTTTCTACAAAAAATGATTTTTTTCTACGGGTGGGGGTCATTTTTTGTCGTTGAAAAATGACCCCCCGGTCATTATTCGATGGGGGTCATTATTCGTCTTTACACCGGTTAAAATTGGAATATGAAAAATAGGAAAAGATATTTAGCACAAACGGCACGGATAAAAAATTCCTTTATCCGATGTTTTACCTACTTATATATGAATACAATCTATATATACCATGTTCCGTTATAAAGTTCTGAAATGTCAGAAACAGCTGTCGAGTTTCGAGATTGTAACTTTTAGTTCGAATTTCCTAACATCTGTCAATACCCAATATTCGAAATTAAAAATGAATATATACAGCCAAAGATCAATTCTTAAAAGTATAAAAAAAAATATCTCGCAAACAAAAAAAATTTTAATCACACGTACGAACACCCGGAAATGGTGAATATTTTCGACACTATGTTGATCAGAACGTAGGCAATATTCCTATCGCGGTACGGTACATTGTATAAATTATGTTCACACGACGGATAGGCCTACCTATGAATGGAATATTTTTTTATTTTGATATTTACAAAAGTTTAATTAAAAAAAAGATACGTTTTCTTTGTAGTTTTACTCTGTGTTCTTTTCTTTAATTTGTCATTTTTTAAAATATAAAAACGATATTTCTTTATAATTTTTTCCTTCATTAGATATCGCTGAAAGTATTTAAAAATAAATTTTATATTGAAATATTTCAATTATTTCAAGTAGTTTCATTCAAATTTAGACACGAAACACGGAATGTTGACCCAGATACCAGTCACAGACTTCCTGTGTAATGCCACGTGTATGTAGATTTTTGACATCTTGCGTATTGGGGGTCTCCAGGTAAATAATACCACTGTTACTTGGACCACTCCCCCTCCTCAGGTAACCGTACGGTAAAAAAAATTGGGTCTTTAAGATAAAAAATTTACAAATATCAATAATATGTGTATATATATACTAGAACTGAAATGTTTTTGATATGACCTACCGAATTCTCTGACCATTATGGATGACAGACCTTTGGATTTGATCCTGGATCGAGGCGTATACCTCTTCACCATATTGGCTACCTGATCGTAAATATCAGTCAAGAAGATTGTCCCAAACTCATTATACACGCCCCTACGCAATCGCGAATATGCTTTTCCTCCAACTTCGTTTCGCATCTCAAATATTTTGATGTTTTTGTAACCTTTCTCCTGCAATGAATTTTTAACTGCGAAAATTAAAACGTTATCGTCGATTTACATGATTAAATTAAAAAAATATTCATAAAATACGATACATCTCTATTCACTAACCTTTAGCAGAGAAGCCATATGCACTCCACTTATCCCACCTCCGACAACAGCAATCCGATCATTAACAGATTTAGGACCAGATATTGCTGGATATCCCGTAGTTATCATCTGAAGCAATGGAAAATTTAAAAGGGGACAGAAATACACTCAATTTATTCAGGTAGTCTTCCTCTACCATGTTATTAAATATTTCAAATATTTGAAAAAAAAACTTACTTTCAGCGACAATTCTGGTATCAGTATCTTTTACAAAGAGATATATATTTCTCAAATGCAAAATAAAGAAATAATGGGGGAAAGGGTTTGGGGAGGGTGGTAGTAATACTTGTAGATAATCAGTTGAGGCTGAAAATAAGACCATATCAATTCAAACTTAAGATATTGTCTTCCGCGTGGCGCAGTGGTTAGAGCGTCTGTATTAAACAGGCGCGAAGTAACGAGTTGATCCTTACCTCGTGGGTTCGAATCCCACTATGGGATCTGCATTGGCGGATCCAGGACTTTCGTAACGGGGGCGCAATAGAAGGCAGGTGGTCTTGTGGCTTTACTGAACCCCCAGTGGGTCCATGAAAAGGTGTTTAATGTCATGAAAATTATTTAAAAAAGATTAAATTTGGATTCGCAATTAAGGGGCAGACTGGAGTTTCTATTGAACAATGATGTGTATTTACCGTTTTAAAACAGCTTTTATTCACATAATTAACAAAATAAAATAAAATTGAGAAATTACATTTTGAAAAACTTAATTACAAAAATGACTGATTTTAAAGAAACAATTTTTCATTTGACATGCAGATAAACGTCGTAGAGTGCTAAACGGAAGCTCTTCAAGAAGGGGTCATAAAATATCAAAAAAAGATGTTGAAGCTCTTGAAATTTAAACATAAGAACTTGAAATTCTCTCAATCATTTTTGTATATAAATCCTTTATATCATAGGTTCCAATTGCTCCCCGTTATAAGCAGACCTATATTTGTATTCTTGTGAAGCAGTATTTATGCAAACCTTATGCGTGAAAAGACGAAACACTTGCTGTGACCTTCAACTCGACATATAGATACATGTACGAGGGTTGATCAAAAAGTTCGCGGAATTTCGCTTTAAATTTTATCGTAATTTGATAAAAGCAAACAAAAGGCATATTTATAATATAGAGTCATCATGCAACAAAACTGGAAAATTTCACCACATTCAAATTACAAACTAGGCCACACGTGCTTTCTGAAAATGGATAGTTATAGAATCGGGGGAGACTTCGAAATAATTATTTGTCAAGTTAAGTATGCCACGTCATATTATAGGAGTACATCTCCATCCTGTCCAATTTGATTGAGTAATTCTACAGAATGCCGCTTTTTTCTCCATTTTCTTCTAAAGAAAAGCCTTGGTATCCTCTCGCACAGACTTATCTTCATATTACACTCATATTTCAAAAATACTCCCAATCTTTCCATATAATGTCCCAGTTTCAGAAGCAATGTCAAGCACAGTACGTCATCGGCCAACGTTCATTAACGCTTCATTTGTCTACGAGGAAAAACTGACCCTCCAAAATGTGACCGTACCTATAATGGACGTTTTACTTTTCTTAAATGTTCATTGCTTAATGCAGTCTCCAGCCTATATCAGAAGTATACACGTTTAGGTCAAAGTATTACCTTGATTTTCAGAAAACTTATAACTTGATTAAAATTAGACGTTGCCTAACAATTTAAAGATTTAACAATAATTCATCAACACGTAAACTAAATTTTCATTTGAATCAGTAAAACTTTCAGAGAAAGATTCATAAGAGGTCAAGCAATCGTAATAAAGACATAATTTTCATTTTATGAACCAATTCGATACTTTTTTTCTCATTTCACGTATTAAGAATTTTAAAAAATGATAAAAAGCAAGTTAATGTCTCCCCCGCTTTTTCAAACATCAGTTTCCATGGCTAATGACAAAAAGTTTCTATCATAGATATTAAAAATATTTTTTTATTAAAAAGATTCAACAGTTGTCGATATTCTCATGTGTAATTTTCAACAATTTCCGCTAATAAATAAATTAAATACGAAGATATGTCATGAACTTTTGGATCAACCCTCGTATATCGATGACATATTGTATGTTAAAAATGATTATATCCATTCTTATGTCGATACCATGCATTCTGATGAGACTGAGATCAAAGGTACCACAGAGTCTGACATATCTGTTTCATTTTGGATATTTTGCTTGAAAAAAGACGTTAATCGTAATCTAACAACCAAGCTCTAAGATAAACCTGATGATTTTAACATTCTATCGTCTACTTCAGTTACTTATGCAGCAATATACCTTCATCACCTGCATACGATTTTATTTTGGATATTTTGCATTAATCGTAATCTAACAACCAAGCTCTACCTGATGATTTTAACATTCTATCGTTACTTCAGTTACTTATGCAGCAATATACCTTCATCACCTGCATACGGAGTTTATGTATTTTAGTTGATTCAATACGCACGGGCATGATCTGCGTACGAACAATTTCTAAAACAAGGTAAATTATTGACAAACAAGTTGTTGAAACAAGAATATCAGCAGTCTCGTTTAAAGTCATCATTTCGTAAGTTCTGTGGTCGATACAATGATCTTGTCAGCAAATACAAGTTATCATTGAGTCAAATGATGACTGACGTTTATCATACTAATACTTAGTCCATTTTTGTACACTGAATTGTTGACGGATTATTTCGTTATTTCCCGATCATGACAAGGAGCACAAAACGGGTATGACCGATCGGCAGGGGACACTCGCTCCTCCATGGCACCTGATCCAACCTCTGATGTTTTTTAGGTCCGTTTTTGCTGTGCCCCTTTTTTGTATTGTTTTATGGACCTTTGATCTTGAATACTGTTAGTTATTTCCATATGTTTCATCTGTCATTTAAATTATACATGTAATACTCCATAAAAACAATGAAAATTAATTAATTTTGACATTTTCAGATGCCTTCTTCTGAAACATGAAGGTAGAATTTTGTGTTTCTTACATATAATGTACAATATAGCATGTCTCATCATTTATTATAAATTGTGAATTAGATTTTGCCTAGACTTGGCATGTACATTGAAGTAAATGTAAGTCTCATATGATAAAAAATCAAAGAGTTTCCCTGTTGTGGTTTACACATTTTAAATCAAGGCATCGAAAGAAATATTTATCAGAGTTGTATCATCATCTTCATTATCTTGATCTTCTCTGGACTTACTCAAATTTTAAATGTGTCATTATTTTCTGTCAACCTCTATTTAATATATATTTCATTTATTTTTTTTTAAAATAATTTCTTTGAATGGGTGAGGGGATATTTAATTGGCTAAACATTATATTTCTTTCCTTCTTAAGTTTCTTTTCCTTTTTTTATGTCATAATAAACAATTGAGCTGATTTTATGTACAAACAAGAATTGGTCGTTATTTCAATAAAATCCATACATATGTAAGACTCCAAATTGCGATGGTGACGCCAAAGTCCGATGATCTCGCCAAAGCCCGATGGTCTGCGCCAAACCCCGATGGCTCGCTGTCGTTACGGACGCCAAAGTCCGATAGTCACGCCAAAGTCCGATGGCTCGTTTCCTATGAGACACGTTGTGCTGGTCTGTGCGATGGTCTGACACGCCAAAGTCTGATGGTGCGGAGGAACAATCAACGTTTATGACGTCACAGTAATCCGACGTCAATCCTTGACGCCGTTGTCCTGCATTCAAAAGGCATCATTTCTGAATTTGTCCTCGAATACAATTTTATTGACTTTGCTTATTGCTTGCACTTTCCAGGGATATTAGGGTTAGTCCTAGCACAACACTCGATGGATTAAGTTTAGTCATTGTATTGCACAACCCGAGAGATTTGGGGTTAGTCCTCGCACACTATAGTCGAGTGATTAGGGTTAGTCTTGCTCCCACCCAATATATCTAGGTTATTGTTAATACACAATTTTCGAGCGTTAGTCTCGCACCTAGCTGAGAGATAAAGGTTAGTTTTCGCATTTGGCATAGCGCGGCATTGCGGTTTGGTGCAGTGGTACTATGACGTTATA
This sequence comes from Saccostrea cuccullata, assembly GCF_032062105.1. Lineage (NCBI taxonomy): Eukaryota > Metazoa > Mollusca > Bivalvia > Ostreida > Ostreidae > Saccostrea > Saccostrea cuccullata. The sequence goes on along the minus strand of NW_026922889.1, from coordinate 9,977 downwards.
AACGTCGATTGATTTCCGCACCAACGGACTTTGGCGTGTCAGACCATCGGGAATTCGCGGGACCTTCGGACTTTGGAGTCCCATTGCACTTTGGAGTCCTACACATATACGATGCCAAGTTTGCTTTTTCAATTAAGCTTTTCGTTGCATAATTCCTGTGTATAATTTCTCGGTTTTGCTGTTGCTCCAATTTCATTTTCTCTAGACCAAAACGTAATGGGTGAATTGAAAGTTTTAGTTAAAAAAAAATGAAACTTGATAAAGCTGTAGTCCGGCGTGATCCATAGCTAAAATAATAATAGTCATTTTACCTTTTAATTCTAGTATTATGTATCATGTTTTAATATTGATATTTTGTATTCATCATTAAATTTAATGCAATAAATTTTCGGCTTCTCATTTTAAAATTATTTATTTAAAAATTAAAAAATTTCCTTGAATATACCTTTATATCTTTTCATTTTTTCAATTTTTTTTTTACAAATGATTTAAAAATAATTATATTAAACTTCAAACCCAAATAAAAACTGTCCGAGACCTGGGCCTAGTCAGTAAATTAAAAAAAATGTGACATCATTAAACAATTTGTCCAAAAACATTCTGTTTGAAATCTCTACTTACCGTGTTTGGGTTACATTGAAAGGGCCTTTGGAACGTCTCCCTGTATCCATCAACTCTCACTGAAAGTCCAGCAACCAAGAGTAGGGAAACCTCCAACATCATATTTCTTATAAATAGAAATATAAAATTCTCTGATATAACCTGTTACATTGTAACCTACAATTCCCCCAAAAAGCACAACGCGAGTATATACATGTATACATAAATTACATTATATGGTGCTAGCATTGTCAATCATGATCGGTCGAACTTGTCACATTTATAGTTCTTTATGAATCAATGCAGAACTGACTTTCTTCCACAATGGGAGATACAGTTATTTTTAATGATAATCTTTTCGAAAGATCTAGAATGCTTGATACATACAAATTCACCTGCTTTGAAAGGAAGTGTTTCCACCCATACTTAAATATTTAAGACTTGCTCAAATAATTCAGGCAAAAATTAATGAAAATGATATGTACCAAATATCACTATATATGGGTCATTTTCAAAATAAGTCCATTTCTGTTAAACAAGCTTTTCTTGATAATATTTCAATGAAATAACAATTTTTTTAACTGCTGACGTTAACGGTGGAGAGAAATTGAATACTATTTAAAAAATTGACATGAATACTTAAACAAAGTCCTTTGATCTGATTTACATTAAAAAGAATTGCATGTGATTTTGTCAGATATGTTACTGCAAGAAAAAGTTACTGTAAGGACATATCTTATTGCTCCATTGACAATCTACAGAATGCAAGTTAGAGTCATGTCCTCCGTCCAGTAACTGGTTGTCTTTAAAATACCAAATTATCTACTTAATGCTTTTTCCATTTTAAAATCCTATTAATTTGTAGTCTTGATTATGCAGAGGACAGAATTAGGTAACTACGCGGACTAATTAACATTTAACCTATAAATTGCCATTTTTAATACAAAATTTGTTTTTTTTTTTGCAATATAAAATAACAGTATTTTTTATCAAATGAGCATTTATTTTTCACACTATGTTTCCATGCGCTACAAATTAATTCAATAAATGATAAAATAAGAGCAACACAAACGAAAGAGTTGGTAATTCAATGGACGAAAAAACTATCAATTATTTATTATAAAAATACTCTTACTTTTGTATTAATAGTAAAATATACCACTTTTAATCATTTGAATAAATTGAAACATCAAAATCCATTATGAAATACAATTATATTATTTTTTGTTTTTATGCTTTTCTATACATATAAGAGTCTCTTGTCGGATCAAAAAGTTAAATAAGAGGTGCACAATGGCAATATGTAATGATTCTGAAAGTTTCATTACATTTCACACTGTGGTATAAGAGGAGTTGCGGATAAGAGATGTTTACCCCATAGCGTCACACACAGACGGACGGACAGCTAGACGGACGGACGGACTTAAAGACAACTACGAGGGCTGTTCAATAAATAATGTTCTCGGTGCTCAGAAAGAAGCAAAAGACTCTTTTCAATGATTTATTCTTCATGATTTTACTAATTAATCTCTTTTAAGGAAAGTACATGTCCGTAACATTTTTATTCAATTTCTGATCGTTTGTAGAACTCATTTTTGGGTATGACCCTTAGTATACTGGAAAATGGCAGATCCAATGATTTCCCGCACTTGTTCCTTCCTTCTGAAAGGTGTTTTTTCCAAGTTTGGAAATAGAAATTAGTCAAAAGGTCAAAGATCTCGCGAATATTGTTAATGTGAAAAAAATATTAACTTTCTGTTTATCCCCAAACCCCTTAACTCTTCAGGGCATGCGGGTTTGGACGCTGTCTTGAAGAAATTCAATGTAGTGGATTCCTGATTATGGGTCCTTCCTCTAATAAAACTTTTGATTTTTTGACCAAAAAAGTGCTTTCTAGACTCCTCCAGAAATTAAACTGTCTCTCCGAATACGATTTTGAACAACAATACCACTAATGTTTAAGAAAATTACATATAAATCTGTCTTTGTACTTTTGCATACCTGTACACTTGTCAGACATTCGCCGTTTTTATCAAGTACATTTTATGGTAAATTTTGTTTTTAGGGTTTTAAGCAATAGATTCATTTTTCAATATCTGTTTGAAAATAAAACAAACGTGGATAACTACAATTACTGATATTTTAAAATAATTGTTAAGACTTTCGTAAACACTGTCGTTTTCACTCATTTTTCAAAATATAGGTTGATCTTTGAGTACTAAGCTTTTTTTTTACCGTCAAACGTTTCTTAAATACAGTGTAAACTACCCCCGATGTGATGTCTATCAAATTTGCTATGTGTCTTAAAGTCAATCATACATCATCAAATATTATTTGTTGAAATTTGGCGAACAGTACATAAGTTGTTATAATTTTTGTTGGCAAGGAGGGTACCCATTTTTGATACCCATTATATATATTTTTTTATCATTGAAATCCACCTGCTCACGATGAAACTATGTGATGAAAAGTGGTCACATAAACTGTTATAAATTCATGAAAAATTTAATAATGAGAGAAAGTCAAGTTTAATGTCATATGATATCTGTAATGTATGTCATATAGTTCAGGACATTATTTATTGAACAGCCCTCGTATATACTCTCCTGCTTTATATTGATATAGGTATAATGATTTCTTAATTAGAATGATTAACTTTAATGCAACACTAATTATGATGTAGATGAATTTCTCCTGAAAATTAACTATTACATATTCATGCATATTGTTAAGTAGAAATGATGTCTGATATTTATAGTGTGTCTTGTTTGTGTCCCATTTTGATTTTTAAATAAAACAAACAATTTAATGCAACAGTACAGATCGAGAGTAGACCAAACAAGGATCTCATACATCAGAGATGGAACCAGGTGCAATGAAGAAGCAAGTATCCCCTGTCGGTCGGTCACATCCTGTGTGTTCGTCTTGTCATGATTGGGAAACGATAAAAATATTATAAGAAATTCAGACTGAGTATGTAAATAATGGTCTAACAATTGGTACGCAAAACATCTGTCAGCATTTCACTTAATGATATATTGCACCTCTTGACAATGCCATTGTATTGACTATGGACTTGCAAAATGATTGCTTTAAACGATACCGCTGATATCCTTCATTCATCAACTTGTTTGTCAATAGGTCGTAATGGTGGACGAATTACCTGACGAATCCCTCCATATAAGGTCTAATATGACAGGCTGTGTCTAGCAGACGCCCGGCAAGATGGAAGTTGACATTAATGTTATTCTAGACTGTGGTTCCACATTGCTTCGTTTCTTAAATTACTAGTATTCGTATGAAGAGGATCTTGTGTATCAAATCAACGGGAAGACATAACGTCCATGTATGCAGGTGACAAGGGTATCTAATAACATAATTAGGGGAAGTAGACGATAGTAAAATTCAAATCTTACTGTTTTTCATGATTTTTTTTCTTTGTTTTTTTTTCTTTTTGAATAACCATAAATGTTTTTTTTTTTTCTGGTAAAATATCCAGATAAGAAACATATGTGTCATACTCTGTGGTATCTTTTATTTCAAGTTGACTAGGATATATCGAGTCGACTGATCAATTTGGAAGTATCTTTTGTTCATTCATAATACCTGGGTATTTCGCCGATATATATAAATGTTGAGCTGAAGGCCTCAACAAGTGTATTTATTTATCATATATACGTTTTTGTATAAATTTTGCTGCTTAATATGAATATAAAATGAGGTTTGCATTTATAACGGGTTGCAGTTAGTATCCCCTGATTTGCATGTACTTAAAAAACATACAAAACATGAGACAAATCTGTGACATACGCGTTTATTACACGTCAGACCAGAACTACTTCTTTAACTCAAAAGCACTTTGCCGAGTCCTTACATTTATAAAAATCTTTACATTAAAAAATTAAAATTTTCATTATTTTTCCTTAGAAATTCTTTTTATAATAGAATGGACAGTATCTATAGTATTAAACATCCTAAAAATTTTTACTTAAAAGACAAGTGTATCTTTAACAATTTCTTCAAGAGTTTCATGCTTGAAAATAAAATGTTATTGTACTTACTACAGTGTACAATTTAAATCGGGGATGGTGGTCATTTAATGTATTAATGTTTAATTGCTCAAAACGACATGTGAAGAAATTTGATAACGGAAACTGTGAGACAAAATTAAAACTAAGTATCAATGACTAAACGTAAGCTTTTTAAAAAGGGTATTAAAATGCAATTCTACTCTTTACTCTTTTCACTACTACTTTGAAAATTCTTAGGAAAATATGGCAGGTATCAAATTAGATTGACTCAATGTGTACTCTTTTATTCACATGAAGCAGAGTTTGTGCAAAATCTTATGCATGAAAAGAAAAAAACACTTGCTGTGGCCTTCAACTGGACATTTAGATGCATCGATGACATATTGTCAATTAACCATGGTAATTTCCATTCTTTTGTTAATACATCCTAGTGAGATTGAGATAAAGGATACCAAAGAGTCTGTCACATCTGTTTCATATTTGGATATTTTACTTGAAAATGACGTTAATGGTAATCTTACAACTAAGCTCTATGATAAATGTGATGACATACTTTTCTATCGTCATCTTCCCTTACTTATGCAGCAATATTCTTTCATCACCTGCATACAGAGTTTCTATATCTCAGTTGATTCGATATGCAAGAGCATTCTCTATGTATGAACAATCTCTAAAACGAGGTAAATTATTGACAAACAAGTTGATGAAATAAGAATTTTAGCAGTCCCGTTTTAAGTCATCATTTCGTATGTTCTATGGTCGATACATTGACCTTGTCAGCAAATACAATTTATCGTCGAGTCAAATGTTGACTGACCATTCTTATCCTAATTGTAGTCCATTATTTATACACTGCATTGACGACGGATTTTGCCGTTATTTTCCGATCATGACAAGGAGCACACGGTGGATGTGACCGGTCGGCAGGGGATGCCCACTCATCTATGGCACCTGATTCCACCTCTGATATTTTGGAGGTCCATGTTTGTTCTGCTCAATGTCTTCAAGCAGTTAGAAAAAATGTGTGGAAAACCATTTGGGACACACCGACACATATAGGACAGCTAGACAGACAGACGGACAGACAGACGCAGATGAAACATAGTTCTCTCAGGTTTCATCAATTTATTTGATTTTTAAAAATTGGTTTGACTGTAACCATAAAAATCGGATTAAAAATTTCCATGCTCATTTTTCATAAACGTACATGTATGTTAATACGTGTACATCTAGACACCATTTTGAAGAAGGGACACTTGTAGCAATGTACCAACCATTCCTCCTCAAGAATAAGTAGAGCAATGATATTTCATTGGGGGAAATTGGTTCTGGGGGAAATCGCATTCTATAACTACTAAACAGAGTAGGATTTCCCCCCGGAAAATTGACTGCAGAGTGAGATTCCTGCAGGGGAAATCTTTCTCTAGAGCCAGTTTTCCGGGGGGGGGGGGTTCCTACTCTAGAGCCAGTTTTCCAGGGGAAAGATTTTAGGGAGAAAGGCTTCTCTACTTGACCGGTACATGAATTTTCCGAAACTGGGTCATCGCGGCAAATCTAGAACTCTTCTTCTTTTTTTTTTAAAGTCAAATACATAAACATATTTATTTCCTTGTTTATTGTCCTCAACTAAAACTCAGGCTGATAGTGTGTTTATTTTTAACATGGTGTCAATATTGTTTTTCCTGTCTGTCTGCTGTACAACAATTACTATTCTCTCTCGTGTTTAAAATTCAAAAACGCAGATTGTAGGACGACATGAAAAGGGATTTTGAAGCATTTATTGGATCTAAACGACTGCTCTTTTCATTGATACAAGAGCATATTAAAGGTACTGTAATTCCACAGGGTCATAATTCCGCGGAAACAGAATTTCTATTCAATCCGCGTTTATGAAATTAATAAATTGTGTTCACGTACATAGCGGAAATTAATCCCACGCGGAAAAATGTACGTCTACAGTATCTTAAAAGGAGTAGTCATATACAGGCAAAAAAAATATCACAATGCAAATAAAAAAGTTTATACAAAATAATATTTGGATGAATAAAAAGATACAATTAGTTTTGTTTTAAAGAAAAATCAAATCATGCATGATTGTAGTTTGGTCGTTTGATGGTGAAAAACAAGAGATATAATAAAAAAACACACACACACATTCAAACGACAAACTAAAATCTACAGTCAAACGTGAGAAAAGTGAACTTTCTTAATGTTCAGTTAAAATTACACTTGTATTAATACATTGTTCTAGAAATTTTTTTTTGAAATAAAAAAAAAACAATAATGGGTCAAGAAAAAATCCCTTCAGTACTTTGAATCAAATGCACAAAACTATAAACGCTATGAGCTTACAAAATAAAGTTTTACATAAATGACTAGTAGTAGTGATGTTTTGAACTATATTGATTTAGAACTTACGCATACAAATAAAGCAATTTTAAAAATATTCACGATAAATATTACGATGCAAGGATTGTACATGTACAAAATTATAAATAAAACTCTGTCTGTCTCTCTCTCTCCATATTATTTTTGTGATTCACACGCATTTATAAGTTCGGAAATAGACACTTAGATTTGTTAAGTAATCAGTAGAATCTAGGCATGATAAAATGACTGTACTGATTCAATAACAAAAAAAAAGAAATAAAAGAAAGATTACAAAAACGAGTGTACATGGATGACTATATTACAAAAACGGGAAGTGTCTAAAGTAGTTTTTTTCATTATCAGCTCCATGGCACTCAAAAACGAACACAGTTACACAGTTTATCATCATTTATTACATTTTTACCCGTGAAATACTGTAATTTATTCATTGAATAAAAATGATATTCTGTCACAGTGTGAAAGGATATCAAAATGATATCCTGTCACAGTGTGACAAATATCAGAAGTGCGGGGAAACTCTCGATTTCCCTTCCCATAACGAAGATTGTTGTAAAATAAATCTTCCTTGACCTAATAAAAGATAGATGGAAATAAATAAACCATTCTGACAGCGAATAAAACTGTCAAAAAGTACCAAAAATATGTTGCTAAATCCATGTTTATAGTGTTTTCACCTCACTTAGCTATGACGTCTCAACCGCTCAACTATGATGTCATGTAGCCTATAACTGTATTACAAAAAGACAGAGTCAAAGGAAAAATCAAAGATTTTGTTTTAAAAATGTAATAAACAGAAAACTCAATGTTTTGTTGTTGAATATGGAATTTATTTCACTCGTGAGACAGAAGTTTTTTTTATATTTTCACTCGTGCTTCGCACTCATGAAAATATCAAAAACCGTGTCTAACTCGTGAAATAAATTCCATATTCAACTGCAAAACATTGAATATATTCTATATATCTTATCATACGGATTTTCTAACGAGACGCTCAACTTTCTTAGTATCTCAGAAAACTTTAACTTAGAACACATTATAATTGTCATCCATGTACACTCGTACTTAGACCTTTATAAGTACTATATGTGAGTATTACTCAATCAATTGTCAAGATCAGAAGCTGGATTTATAATGCTGAAAAAATACCATGTTGACTAGTCTTCTAAAACATAAAGATATGAAATACAGAAAAATTAATACGTTATATTAATTTCGGAAATTTCGGAATTATTACATTCTCAATATTCTTTGTATTCAATGATTTTAAAAATGTTCCAAAAATTTCAACTTGGTGTTATCGGCATTCTGTTTGGAGCTGGGCTAAGTTTTTGCTTCGTTTCAAATCAACGTTATAAACCCAATCACAGAAACAGTTATTATTATTATGATCATCGTCTGCATTTTAGTCTGGGTAAGGGCAGAGGAACAAATCGGTGGTTCGTAGCCTGGTTTACAGCCATTTTGACAGTGACCATCACTACGACGGCATGACAAATCATCATGACAGTTTAAGCTGCAGTTTTTTTCACATAATTCCCCATATTTTCCTGGAATGCAGTCTACACAAAGTCCATTTGTTTTCTTGCATCTGGACTTTTTGCAATTTTCACGACACGGTTTCTCGCAATCTTTACCGTATCGTCCTGATACACAAACTTCGCAGATACCACTGTTTCTGTCACAAACGGCACAAAAAGGAGAAGAACAGTTTTTGCTACAGTGTTTTCCAAATAATCCTTTAGCACACTTTAAACATGTACCAGAGCGTTGCAACCAGTTTTTCCACATGGCCCTTTGCATGTACATTTATCACCATACCAGTCCTTCTTACAGTCAAGGCAGTTTCCGCTGTTCCTTTCGCAATTTCTTTCAGAGCAATTTTCAGAACAATTACTTAAGCACTTTTTACCAAAACTACCAAAAGAACAATATTGACAAATTCCATTTTCTAGACAGCCATTTTATTGCAATATCCGCATGCACATGTATCACCAAACCAGCTTGGCTTACAGGCTAAACATGTTCCATTTTCTCGATGACACCCGTTTGCACAGTTTTCAGGACAGGCCTGATTGCACGTTTCACCATACCACCCTGGTTTGCACTTATTACATTTTCCAGTGTCCCAATTGCAACCATTCGCACAATGCTTTGGACAACTTATATTGCAGTTTGGCCCGTACCAATTAAGCTTACAACTATTGCATTTGCCATTATTTTCACATAAAGTATCCATACAATGTCCAAAACATTCACAATTTTGCCCAAACCATCCATCTTCACATGCATTGCAAAAGCCATTTTGTCCAGCACACTTTGGACAACTTTTAAGCAAAGATCCAGCACAATGCTTTGGACAACTATTTAAGCAATTACAGCACCATCTAGATCTCCAGAATAACCACCATCACAAGCAACACAGCGACCATCTCTGTCGCATCCGTTAGAGTCACAATGACCAGTACATTTACATCTATTTCCAAAGAATCCAGCCTTGCACTCATGGCAAAATCCTGTCTCTCGCGCACATCCTTTAGAATTACAGTTTATCGGACAGGAACGTTTACATTTTGTCCCATACCATCCGCGATCGCAGTTTATGCAAATTCCGGAATCCGTGTTACAACCATGGTCATTACAATGACCACTGCAGGAACATTGCTTTCTTTCTACAAACCACTGTGGCTTACAATGATTACAGGAACTGTCATACCGATTGCATCCAGAATCGTCACAGTTTGGAGGGCACCTCTCTGTACACTTCTCACCGTGGTAACCACTTTGACATTCGTGACATAGACCTGTTGAAACTTCACATTCGCGGTCTCCGCACATGCCAGTGCAGTAACATTGCTGTCCATACCAATCTTTCTGGCATTTATTGCAATTCCCTGTACTTCGTACACATCCGCCTTTGCAGTTCCCTGGACAGTCTTTATCACAAAATTCCCCAAA